>NC_079230.1:26231341-26464867 GCF_029633865.1 Lampris incognitus
GTGCGGGACATAGCAGGACAGTGCAGATGCAGACTAACAATGCCGGGGCTATTTTGGCATGGAGACGGGCCTATATTTTACCCGGCTAGCACAGCTTGTTATCGCTCCACCCGCCAACCCTTCAGTATAGCCCGTGTGAGGTGCCTGCATGCCACGAGGAGCAGGTTGGGTGGTAATGGTGCAGCGGTTCGTACAGGAAAAGGAAAACTTCTCCAAAAAATTTGCTGTTGAAAACATGCAATTCCTCTTTGCACTTCTGATGACTCGTATTTCAGTTGGACATCCTTCCATCCATCCATCCATCCATCCATCCATCCATCCATTATGCAAACCGCTTATCCTGCCGTCGGGGTCGCGGGGACGCCGGAGCCCATCCCAGCAGTGATACAATAGATCTTGTCCTGTCATTTCTGCACCAAACGAAAACACAAACACCTCGTGCACTTGAAATGGAAAGCGAGAGAGGATTTGCTCCGTAAACAGGATGAAAATGAATCAGACACCAGGCAGGCCCGGCGTGTAGTCTCCCGCTTTAACTCGAGCAGGCTGTAGAATAAATTTCACTTTTTAATTTCACATACAACACCCTCCGCTGGTAGAGGTTCAGCAAGAGGAGGCCGTCACCCGGAGCCACCTAAAAGGTGTACAAACAGATAAGTACAGACTCGCCAGTGTCAAGACTCTGGTAGCCAAACGGCACATCGCGCACTTCTCAATTTTATGCACGGCAGATGATGAAATACGATGGGGGTGTTTTTTTTTTTTCTTCTTCTTTACTTTCAGATTTGGATCCCTCAGGGCTTGAAAGACGGAGACCGAGGCGGTTATTCCCTATGTTTTGTCATCTCCTCCCCACGCCTCCATTTTTGCCAGAAGGCTCCAAATGTATTTAAGAGGTTCATTTTAGTGGCAAGCGCAATCCTGTCACACCGAGATGTGGGGGGAGGGAGAGAGAGAGATCTTAAAAGCGGAGTAATTACCAGAAACACGTGATTGGAATGTCATTTGGATGACAAGAGTTAATTAGGAACGTCCCCTCTCTTCACCGTCACTCCTGTGACAGTCCGTAATGGCAGAGGAAGAGGATGGTCTATCTGCGGCCCGAGACCCCGTCATGGACCTCACCCACATAGGAATGAAGGGATGAGATGGCCCCCTTAATAATTTGTGTCACTTAAGTCATATTAAGTTTTTAACAGCCCTTATATAACAGTCTCCTCCCCGTGCGGACTTGCCTCGCTCTTGACCTCCATCCCTTTTGTCAGACCTGCTCGGGTGAACAATGAATGTACAGCTCATCACTTGTGGTGACAGAGTCACGTTACACTTCTGCCCAAGGGCGCGGCAAGTTTAGCCCCCCCCCCCCCCGCCATCTCCGACTTCCCACTAACTACGCCCTGGGAGCCGGTTTTCATTTGGGCCCTTTTCCTATAATACTCACTAACGAGTCCAGATCAGGGTCCACATCACGGCTGCATCGCGTTGGGTGGAGGCGGTGCTTCAGATCGCCGGATGACATGTGCTCCTATAAGTTAAGAACAATGCAATGAAGGCTCACAGAGGATGCTTTGTTTCGCATTTAAATGTCAAACTAGCTGACAAAGAGGTAACTTTTTGGATGTCAGTAAAGATGACCAAGCTGCTACGCCCCCCCCCCCATCATAGCGTAGCACATTTATTCACAAGCCACAGCTCAAAAGAGCTACAGCACCATCACAGGCGAGGTAAAGTTATGTAACCGGGTATTTTCTTGCCAGGACGGGATTCGATACGGGGTGTACTGCACCACAAGGCGACATCACTAACCGCTCGGCTAAAGGGTCAGACCTGTTAGTTAGGGCTAACGGGTCTTATTAGTAGTTTACAGTCGTCCCCCTCCCCGGAAGCGCGCCCTCGCGCTTTGTTATTCCGCGCTCCGAAGAGACTTCTGAGGATCTGCACACTTCCGGATCCCACCGCTGCCACCAGTGTAACCGGTTATTTTCTTGCCCGGTGCGGGATTCGAAACGGGGTGTACTGCACCACAAGGCGACGTCACTAACCGCTCGGCTAAAGGGTCAGACCCGTTAGCTAGGGGCTAACGTGTCTTATTAGTAGTTTACAGTTATATTGCTTTTTTTACGTGTGCCGTAAAGTGATCCCTGCATTTCCCTGGAGTTCGGGTGTCCGGCGGCAGACCAAACGGAAAGTGAAAGCAAGACTTCCGGCGGACTGATCCGAGCGGCGATGGTGCCACTCTCCCACGGCCGTCACGTTACGCCACCAAAATGAATTTAATGATGATGCGTTAAAGCACAAGTTACCCGGTGCAGCTCGAGCTGTGGGCTCAAATGGGCAAAAAAAAGTGGCTCCGCATTACATTGGCAGCCACGCTCCACATTTCCTCGCCTTTTATGTTTTCAGATCTCTAATGAATTTGAAACGCGCTGCTGTAAACCCGCGGTGCATTGCATCAGGTCATTATTTCCTTTATGCTGCTCAGACTTTCTTGACATTATTTTCACACAAGATCCGATCTGGGAGTCGGACCGAGACGCCGGCTGATTTTTTTGAAGAACTTTTTTTGCTTTAGTTCGGTGCACGCCACAGACTGTGTGGAGACTCGTCCGAAAGATCTGGACTCCCACTAAAAGTTCAGAAACTCACAACCAAAGAACTTAGCTGGTCGAAGATTCATGCAAGATACTGCATCAACACTAGTCTGTGGACTGTTTGGAGGAATAGCAGCCAAACATATAAATACCTTTGTAACCGGTTATTTTCTTGCCCGGTGCGTGATTCGATACGGGGTGTACTGCACCACAAGTCGACATCACTAACCGCTCGGCTAAAGGGACAGACCCGTTAGCTAGGGGCTAACGTGTCTTATTAGTAGTTTACAGTCGTCGCTCTCCCCGGAAGCGTGCCCTCGCGCTTTGTTACTCCCGCGCTCCGAAGAGACTTCTGAGGATCTGCACACTTCCGGATCCCACCGCTGCCACCAATGTAAGCGGTTATTTTCTTGCCCGGTGCGGGATTCGATACGGGGTGTACTGCACCACAAGGGGACATCACTAACCGCTCGGCTAAAGGGTCAGACCCGTTAGCTAGGGGCTAACGTGTCTTATTAGTAGTTTACACTGATAAATGGCGTTGCCATTTAGTTTGATCATAAAAAAAAGTCCAAGTCCTCCTCTCCCTGAGAGAAGGATCCCACTAAAAAGGATTGCATCCAACAACACGGTACAGTGTTGCAAATTAATTCTGATACCCCCCCTCCCCCCTTGCTATGAAGTCATGTATGTAGACATTTTAGGTGTCAAGCCGTGTTGGAGGGTTCGGCGCGGCACCCCACGCCCCGGAGCAGCAACAAGACCGTGTTCATACAATGGAGTCAGTGAACTATCACGCATGGAACAGCGGCACAATTAATTACAGCCACCGTGGTACCATGTTTAAATGAAATAAATTTTCCGTCGAATCATCTGGGGAGATATGAAGCAACTGAGCTGCAGAGAGGAGTGCTCAGCATCAGCAGGCAAGGGGAGAAAGTTGATGTTTTGAATAATTGCCCCAGTATGGTTGGCGTCACAAACACTTATACGGGGGAACTGCGAAACTAAGCCACAGCTGTACTTGTCGAGTACTTGTGAGTTTGTTTGGTTCTTTGTTACTGTCTATGGATGAGTCACATGACTGAAGATTTTATTTTTTTGGTTAATTTATAGGAGAGCGGGTTAATGTTGACCTTATGCTACAGCCGTGTGCTCACAATATCAAAGTAAGTGCTGTGATGCCAAACCGTGTACAGGTGAATTTACGTCTCAAAATTTGTACTTTTACGTGCGTAACTGCTCTAAAACATGGCAGTAATTACCAGAGAAAGAGCGTTGCAAAGAGAAAGGCTTGAAGACATAGGCCTGGTCTTCATAAGTCAAATGCCTCCTCATCTCAGATGAGATGACCTCATGCCAAAAATCCAAGTAATACATTCAAGAGCATTTAACTGGTTTCTCTCAGGCACGGCCCGTTCATATGGGCAGGCGGGGCGCGGGGGGAAAAAATCATCCACCCCAAAACATAGTTCCTCCTCATAAACTATTTTTCCGCGGTAATACGTCATAATTTACATTGCAATAAATATTAAATGGATTCTGTGCAATAAATGAATCAAACTAGTCAACAACTTTTGATCTTTGAAAGTTAAAATCGTCATTTCAGTGATTCGGTCCCAATATTGGCAGTGGCGCTCCCAAGGGGTGGCCATACTATCCCTGCCCCCCCCCGCTGCCCCCCCCCCAGCCACGAGTCGCATATGCAGAATATGCTTCTGATTATGCATAATATGCTTCTATCTGATATTTCACATTAGGCGCTGTTCATTTAAATCAATAATGTACATTTTTCTTAACTCTCATATTGACAGTTTTCCACTAGGCTATGCAGTACACTACAACAGCATCATAGAATTCCCGAAATTCAGCCATGGCTTTTGGTTTTGGTGTGCCACCCCAACATTTTCAGTGGCCCCATTTTGCCACCCCTATGAAAAATTTCTGGGGGCGCCACTGAATATTGGGGCAGGAGACCTCAGCGCCCCGTTTTCGCTGGCAGATTTATTATAGCGCCTTGTGGTCAAAGATGGGAACTGCAACAAGCTTGTTTGCATGTGACACGCGAACTGTAGGTGGAGGGCAGGAAATGATTTTCCACACAGGAAACACTATCGCAAACTCTCAAAATGCCGGTTGCTCACATCGATTAAACCGAGAAACTACAAAGAGTGTTTATCGAGTACCAAAAGCTTTTGTTCGTAAGGGGCGGAAATACAAGAAATTGACCGGAAACGCCGGGGGGGGTGGCTTGCGAGCCGTCATCTGCGGTCGGGAGGAAAGAAGTCGGATAATGCGCGTGTGTGCAGTGACCGCTTCGTCAAAGGTAAAGCAGTTTATGTGGCTTTTTTATATGTAGCTTAACTGTTTCCTTACTTTATAACGCTAAAGTTGTTTTTCTTTGCTTTGTCGGAGTTTGTACCGTTCTGCTATAACCATTCTGCTTTTCACTTCCTGCCCTCGATCTGAATCTCCGCGTCATCAGAATCACGTGACTACTGAGTCTGCCCTACTCCGGTACTCTGCCGCCCTCTACCGTCGTCTTGAATTAGTCCGCACGTTTAGGCGGCTGCAGAAATGGCGACCGGTATTGTTAGGGTTGGGCTGGGGCGGTCCCGGACTGCCCCCCGAATTCGCTACGCTATTTTTAGACTGCTTTAGTTTATCGTGGGTGTTTGTTTTGTTTTGTTTTTTTGTCGCTTACACTCGGGTTAAAGGATAGCCTAATGTTCATCTTTGAAATGTGTGGGCTACTGCAGCGTTACGTGGGCTGCTGGCACTTACTATAAGTATTTGATATACTTAATTAATAAAATAACGATGTCCGAAGTGGGCGTATTGACTAGACGAACGCCTGCCATTTCTTTTTTCGGGCAAAATCACAGCGAGAGCAACACGGCGCTGCTCCAACGATCAGCGTCGTAGCTCCGCCCCGTTAACCCGGAAACACTTTCTTAAAGGGGCCGTGTCTACCCAGCGCAGAACATCAGCCGATTATGGCGAATTGTGGCCATAGAGTCCGCTACAGGCGTGGCTGGGGATTCAGCAGCTGGAGCCAGTGTCCGTCCCACTAGTATGTTTGGTCATGGGCCACTACTGGTTTCTCTGGTCTGTTTGAGCCTGTACAGTAGATAGAAATGAAAGAAAAAAAAACTAAAAACACCATAAAGTGTATGTTGCCAAATGACTGAATACACTCCACAATAATAGGTTGAACGACATATAGAGGGATATAACGACTTAGCCATAATAGCGGCCATAGTACATCAACGTGAACCTTTTTTCTTTTTTTTTAGATTTTTTTTGGGCATTTTCCACCTTTATTTGACAGCAATAAGAGAGAGAGAGAGACAGGAGGGATGACATGCAGCAAAGGGCCCAGGCGGGGTTCGAACCCAGGCTGCTGCTGCGGTAAGAACTCAGCCTTATGTGGTATGCGCTCTACCAGGTGAGCCACCAGGGCATCCCCAGCATGAACCTTTTTTAATAGTCGTCTTCATCATAGCTATTGAATCTGCATCATCATCATCACATCTTGCCACAGAGTTGAACCTGGAAATTTGATTGAGAAATTGCAACAACAAAAAAAAAAGTGAGCATATTCATCATTTTAATATGGGTTAATGGGTTATCGTTTCTCTTCCCTCACAAGAGCAGCTGAGTGAACCTGGAGATCCGGGGCTTGCTCCTGCTGGCGGGGTTCGTTGGTGGCCGATGTCCCAAAGGGACGATCCAAGAAACCTTTTGAGATGAGTTTTCCTGGTGGACACGCGAGTCCACAGTACAGAAGAGGAAGCCAATGCTTATGCCGCTACTGTGGTGTCCAACATACATGGTATGAAAAACTGCCTTTGTACTGCATGTTTAAGGCCTGTTTACCAGTAATTTGGGGACTGGTTGCCTTGTTTCAGACCAACAATGTTCACAATTTCACGGCACCTCAGTTTTGTCAGGCAGCACCAGCATGCAAAACCGATTTAATTTTTTTTCCTACCCCTGCTCGAGTCATTATTTAGCTTATTGCTAATGTCACGACATCAGTTTATCTTCTTCTCATCAAAATTGAATCAAACGAATGAACCAGCCAAACTCATTTCTTCGAGCCCAGATGCAGTCATGCCACGTATGAGATTGAATTTGATTCATGTGAAACAACGTAAAGAAGGGTCAAGGTTCGTGACCTGAAGAAGATAGCAGTTTATTTGATTTAATAACTTGTGTCTTCTTCTAGTTAATTAACCATGAAGGCCTTTATTTGTAGTTTCTCAAACAGTGTTGGTGTGCAGCGGCTTTGCAGATATATTTCGGATTACTTTCCCCTCCCTGGTTTTGGACTGAATGGAAGAGAAATCATATTAAAGATTTAATTAAATTCAGGTTGATCTTAATTCACTTATCTTTATAATGTTGTGGATAGGGTACCTTTTTCTTTTGGTTATGATTTATTGCCTTTTTTTCATAATCAGCCACCACTTATTCAGCTCTTTCATTTGCAAGCACAAGATAAACCTTGTGATTGATTTGGTAAATCAACTTTGCTGTGAAGCTCTTATTGTTATATTCATTTTACATCTTATGAGCTTATCTTTGTTCCGTTCAGAGGGATGATGCTTTTAAACTCCAAGGTAATCGCTGCAGAACTCTTATTGGAACTACTTTAGCATGCATTACTTTCATGTTGAGGTTTTTTTTTTTAATCTCTGACCTTGACCTCAGCAGCAACAAAAGCACACAAAAACCCTCCACGATGGGTGTCCAGGTAGCGTAGCAGTCTATTCCATTGCCTACCAACACGGGGATCACAGTTCGAATCCCTGTGTTACCTCCACCTGGGTCGGGTGTCCCTACAGACACAATTGGCCGTGTCTGCGGGTGGGAAGCCAGATGGGGGTATGTGTTCTGGTCACTGCACTGCAAGATATACAAAATATGGTTGTTCCCCCCTCAAAATCTGTCTGTATTCAGTCTACATACGTACATTCGGCCTCGGTGCACCCTCCCCATTGTAATTGCATGAGTTCCGTGTGACGCCATCGTTGCAGCCCTTGCAGACGTGTACGTTTACTTTCAGCAACAGCTACATGACCGCCTTTCCGGGTGAATTTTCCAGGCTGGCACACAGGCCTCCTTTTCATTCATGGGTAGTGATGAGCCGCTTACTCCCGGAGCCAGACAACACAGTGCCCCGAGCTATCGGCTATGCAAACAAACAATTGACATGGCTGCTCAACAAGACGCCACTGGGGATTCTCCTTCAGCTAGCACAGCAAGGTGCGAGTGTAATGTCAGCCTCGCCTGGCACTTTAAAAATACTCCGGCAGATAGACGCTGCGGTCTTGCACTTAAAAAAAAAAAAAAAGACTTCCCTGCAGGCCTGTCAGAGAGCAACAACATGGCTCTAATGAAAAGAATGGGGGGGGGGGGACGGTGAAGAAATGCAAGACTTGGGGAAAAGATTGAGAAGCCCTGCTGGTTTGTTTGTTTAGCTAAAGAGCCTTGGCGAATTTGGAGGGAAAGGAGAAGATAATGCTTAATGATGTTTGCCTGACGTGCCGTTGTCTGTCTGTCATTGATAAAAGTTGGGACCGCAGATATTTAAATGCGAGGAGCGGATGTTTTGCCTGCTATCGGGATAACTGTCTGATCGGGATTTGCGGGGATGGAAATCGCTCGGGAAAAACAAATCTGAAGGCTCGGGTTGTTCGTGAATCACGGCGGCGCTTCTTCTTTTTTTTTTTTTTCCTTTGGCTTTTCTGCAGACACTACAAATCATCCTCTAATCCCTCTGTGCCCGTCTATGTGAATCAAACGCCGTGGGGGGGGGGGGGGGTTTGATATCCATTCTCCTGCTGCAAGGCCCCGGCCGGCCATGGAAGGCCCCGCTTCCAGGGCCTTGACTCTGACTCAGACGGCGACGGTACGGTGGCGTGGGCGCGAGGAGGATTTAGTCACACCGTCGTCGTCATCGCGGTGAATTGGTCTTGAGTGAATCACGCTGTATCAAGGCGCCTCCTCGCTCCGAGGTACCGACGCCTGAATCGGCTTGCGCACTGCCGACGCGCCGTATCGGACATGACGGCGCAATCCGAGCCGATGTGTTCCTCCCCATGGCGGTCGTTTTGTTTTTCGTGTAACTGCTTATCAGCTATGAAGTCCTTTACACTCGGTCATCTTCGCCGCGTCGTCACTTCAAATAGCCGAGCGGGAGAGTGCAGAGTGTACAGTCACCGCGAGAGCTTGTTGGGGTTTTTCAGAGGACGGAAGCGGAGGAACGCATCAACAAATCAGAATTGACATATTTTTGCTTTGCTGCCAGGGATGGGGGGGGGGTAGAGGGGGGGGAGACAGCCCACGAAAAGAAAACAGAGGATCGGATAAAAAAAAACGCGGATGATCATTTCCTTGGAGGAGTTGAGCCTCAGAACTAACATCTTTTGAGTCGTAGCCAATACGCCGCCGCCGCCGCCGTGGAACAACTCAGGGCCAGCTGAGGAGATTCATAATTCATTGAATGAGATCCAGCCCTCCCCTGTCAGTATCAGGGTATTATCTTATCCTGTCTCGCTGACTGTAAAATATTACTGAATTAAAATGAAGGAGAATAATACATGGGTTTTTTTTCTTCTTCTCCTCTCCCAAATACTGATGTGTAGTTTAACACTTTCATTTCAGTGCAGACTGGCAGACGGTACTTTCTCTGTCCTCGGAGCGCTCCTGTTTTTACTGTGAGCCGGGGAAGATGGCGAGGGCGACAGTGAAACGTGTCTCGATGGTAAAAGTTGGAAATTGTGCAAAATATTGCCCACATGCACAAAACCTTGAAACGCCAGTAGTTATAGGGAAAATACTTATACGCTGGGTGTCGTTGCGGATTGAGGCTTATGGTCAATGTGTGCCCGAGTCATTTGAGAGGATGACGTGTACGTAAGACCAGAAGACCATCATCATCATCATCATCATCATCGGCGGTCACTCGGTTTCGAGTATGACTGTCCTTCTAGGTCCTTGTGGGTATCCTTGCGGGAGGACTCCTGCACGTGACAGCGTTTTATGTGGCGTGCCTGATGCGCCCGCAGCCACCACACGGTCCTTGACGGGGTGGCCGGAGTCCAGTAGTATGGAGAACCAAGACGATTGGGGACCACCCTCTGGTGCAGTCTTCATCCGCCTTCACTGGCATTGTCTTCCACCAGTTCTGCCGGTGAGGTCACACTTCGTCTGGACCCCCCCTCCCCCCCGCCCCTGACCTATCACCTTGGGTGACCCTACCAGGAGTCAACCTCCGGACGGCATAGCTCTTGGGATCATTAGTACACACAAGCTTCTCCACCACGACAAGGTGGCGATCCAGAAGAAGTACACACACACACACCAACACGTACACACACACACACACACACACACACACACACACACACACACACACACACACACACACACACACACACACAATCAAGGCGTGGGGTTATGGGATAATTCAACGACAGCGTGAGGGTTTGAACAAAAGTAATGTTCCTCACCTAATTTCAAGCCGAACCTGATGTCAAATCGCATTACAGCCACTTATCGTGGTCGTAATGCGTCTTTAATATGTTGTCTGTCAAACGTGTCCTGTAATGAAGCCTGCGCTATTCAAACGCAAATCACCGCCGGCAAAATAAAGTGTATTTCAGCTCCTCTGCATGTGGAGCAGGGGGGATTTTCCGGCATGGTACCTTTCCAAGCCATTGTCAAAACCTCCCCCAATTTTTAACTCGCCCGAACAGCAATTACAATTTATCTCGTTTGCCGTCCAAAAAAAGTGTCGAAAGCACAACAAAAGTTAGCGGGTGGCAAAACATCCCTGGCTTACCCGTATGATTGCATAATCCCATTTTACAGGAGTGTCGAGACGCTAACCAAGCATAAACGGAGCCGGTGTTGCATGAGAAAAGGTTTCTCGGAGCCAAACAGTACCCTCTGATACCGGTCAGCCGCCGAGCTGCCTCACTGAACACCGGCCGCCCACTCGCAGATTGCTGCAAGACAAACAACCCCAAAGTCAGTAAAAAAAAAAAAAAAAAAAGGGGGAAGAAATGAAAACAAAGAGTAAGAGAATATTGCGTCTGTATCGGCTCAACTGTCTATGTTTCTCATTACAGGAAGAACAAAATAACACGCGGAGTTTAAGGTGCACTATTCCAAATGGTGTATTTAGAGAGTGGAACTTAAACTGTCCGACCTCATCCTCTCGTGCTGATGGTCTCATATGTAAAGTGTCTCTTTACAACATGAGTTATAGTTCTGGCCGGACAATAATTCAGCACCGTCGTTTATCATCTTTCAGTGGTTAGTATATTGGGGTGAAATTCAGACGCTGTCATGTGATACGCAATTTTGTTGTCTGGATTAATGATAATGAGGATCTATGACCTAAAATTTCTCACGAAAGGACGTCCGGGGGAGTCTGGGTAGCATAGTGGTCTATTGTCTTGCCTACCAACACGGGGATCGCCAGTTCGAATCCCCGTGTTGTTCGAATCCAGCTTGGTCGGGCATCCCTACAGACACAACTGGCCGTGTCTGCGGGTGGGAAGCCGGATGTGGGTGTGTGTCCTCGTCGCTGCACTAGCGCCTCCTCTGGTTGGTCGGGGTGCCTGTTCGGAAGGGAGGGGGAACAGGGGGGAATAGCGTGATGCTCCCTCGCGCTACATCCCCCTGGCGAAACTCCTCACTGTCAGGGGAAAAGAAGCGGCTGGCGACTCCACGTGTATGGGAGGAGGCGTGTGGTAGTCTGCAGCCCTCCCCGGATCGGCAGAGGGGGTGGAGCAGCGACCGGGGCGGCTCGGAAGAGTGGGGGTAATTGGCCAGGTACAAATGGGGAGAAATTGAAAAAAAAATATTGCGTCACGTGTTACAGAACATTCATCCATTCCCTTATTCAAATGCACGCGTTGAAAAATGTGTGGCACCTTTATTTACAAAGGGAAGTGTTTAGACACAGCCCACTGCTGACTGAGATGTATTTGGACCTTGGTTTACAAAACAGGTGGCGCGGTGCCGCAGTGGTTGGCGCGGTCACCTCACAGCAAGAAGGTCCTGGGTTCGAGCCCCGGGGTAGTCCAACCTTTGGGGGTCGTCCTCTGTGTGGAGTTTGCATGTTCTCCCCGTGTCTGCGTGGGTTTCCTGCGGGGGCTCCAGTTTCCTCCCACAGTCCAAAGACATGTAGGTCAGCTGACTCGGCCGTACTAAATTGTCCCCAGTTGTGAATGTGTGTGTGTGTGTGTGTGTGTGTGTGTGTGTGTGTGTGTGTGTGTGTGTGTGTGTGTGTGTGTGTGTGTGTGTGTGTGTGTGTGTGTGTGTGTGTGTGTGTGTTGGCCCTGTGATGGCCTGTCCAGGGTGTGCCGCCCGGTGACTGCTGGGATAGGCTCCAGCATCCCCGCGACCCTGAGAGCAGGATAAGCGGTTCGGGTAATGGACGGATGGATGTGTGTTTACAAAACAGTAACACTTTAGAAATTCTAACCGTGTTGACGTTACCTTCATGTTTGTTCCCCCCCCCCCCCCAGGAAATGGATAAAAACGAGGCGAGCATTTTGGAGTGAGACCAACTCTTCCTCCTCCCGTACCTCTCGCCGTGTGCTGGCCGAGCGGCGCTCGGTCCAGGCGCGTGTTGGTGTGTCTCTGCGTGGAGCCTTCAGGCGGGGCGGGTAATTGATACCTCCAGCAGGTGAGCCCCTCGTGCTTAAATATGGATAAATGCCAAGCTGCCACGGGCCTTCGCTGTCGACACACTTTAGCTGTCAACCGTATGCCCTGCTCCCGTGTGTGAGATCCACAATGCCCGACGGGCTGTGTGAGCATACGAAGGTAGACTAGAAAAACACAATTGAATCAGATTTACCGACTTTAGTGTGTCTCCCCGCCGCGTGATGCCCGGCCCGCGCTGGCTTACAAGACGTCACCGCTAACGACACAACAGACGCGAGTATGACACCGCGTCGTACAGAAATACTGAATTATCGGTATAAACCACACTTACACGGCCTGTTAACAAGCACATCCAGGTGTACACAACTATCACCGGTTACACAACTGCCAGAAAAAAACCCATCAGTAGTGACAGGTACACATACAGACACGTGTCAGTTACACAGTCTAGTTTGACACACATATTTTGATGAATCTATTTATTTATTTATTTTTGGAGGGGGGGGATTATTTCCCCCCCTTTTTCTCCCCAGCCAATTACCCCACTCTTCCCAGCCATCCCGGTCGCCGCTGCTCCACCCCCTCTGCCGATCCGGGGAGGGCTGCAGACTACCACATGCCTCCTCCCATACATGTGGAGTCGCCAGCTGCTTCTTTTCACCTGGCAGTGAGGTGTTTCGCCAGGGGGACGTAGCACATTGGAGGATCACGCTATCCCCCCCAGTCCGAACAGGCACCCCGACCGACCAGAGGAGGCGCTAGTGCATCAACCAGGACACATACCCACATCCGGCTTCCCACCCGCAGACACGGCCAATTGTGTCTGTGGGGACGCCCGACCAAGCCGGAGGTAACACGGGGATTCGAACCGGCGATCCCCGTGTTGGTAGGTAACGGAATAGACCGCCGTGCTACCCGGACGCCCCTGATGAATCATTTTAAGCTGGAGCACATCCACCCTATCACTGGATATCAAACGGAAGCTGGCAGCGTTTTTGTTTTATTGCATTTCCTTCAGTGTACAGGGTGACGGAGCGGGACGTGGAATACAGGGCATCGTCAGAAGGGGAAAACAAGCGCCACAAGAGGTGGGAGTCAAACCCGGGGCAGAGCGCACTGTGGCTGGAGGCTACAGGGAGCCATAAGGACGCCCCAAGCTGCCAGACACGTGTTGTGCCTCAATACAAGGTTTGTTTGTTTGTTTTCATCCTCAGGACCAATGCAATTATGCAGAATCTGATGCAAAACATAAACTGTTAAGTATTCCTAGTCTGATAGAAACACATGTTCACCCCCCCCTTCTACACACCTACACACACACACACACACACACACACACACACACACACACACATCTCCTGGAACTCATGCTATTGCAACTGATATGTATTTCTTTTTGGAAATGAGTTGTTATTGGCGTATTCTCACACCGGAGCCCTCCCAGTCCGCTTGCTCGCAGCTCCGCTGGGCACAGCAGCTCGGCGATCACTCACCGGCGTTTCTCCTCCATCCTCCTCCTCCTCGTCCTCCTCCTCCTCCGCTCCCAGTAGTCTGTAGGCTGTGAGTCAGCCCAGATTCTCAAGCAGCACGAGATTATAGTATTAGGAGTGGGGCGAGTCAGAATACTTTATTATGCCGTTGATGCTCAGCCTCGGCAACAGTGGTCATCCAAACAAAAAAAATACCCCACCACCACCACCACCACCTCCACCTCTACCTCCACCCAAACCACTCCCACCCCAAACATAAACAAAAATGTCCTCCGGATGCAGTAGTTGCAGTTGGGAACCATAAAAAAAAACTTTTCTCTGTGTTTAATTAGTCACAAGGAGAGATCAGAATGCTGATAGCGTGATTTACATTGACAAAATGATTTATTTAACGATTCAGCCGCCTCTCTCGGAGACGTCTGAGAGGCGAGCCGGAGCAAGTGATGAAAAGTGATGAAAGAATTGAGATTATTTTTCCTCGATTCGACGGAGCCACCGGAGGATTGCTCTTGGCAGGCTGGTGAGAGGCGAGGCTTAAATCTGATGGAGAAAGTCCCCCGCCTAATATCCCGTGCGGTCCGAAAACTGCTGAATGGGAGTGAGACTCATTTGCGGGAGCTACGTCTCCCCCCCCCCCCTCGCACCACTTCCCAATTTTATGACTTCAAAATGGTCAGCGTTTTCCTTTTAAGTGCGTCAAATTAGAACGAGGACATTATACTTCTGTCGGAGCCTGACTCCCCCCCCCCTCCCCCTCCCCTCCCCCTCTTCCGAAGGCTATTGCCGCGACATAAAAGCCTCGTTAGGCGTCGGGGGAAATTTCTCAAAGGATAACAACCGTCGCCCACCGAGATCGGCGCACGGCTCAGACGAGATTAATAACTGCCCACACTCTGTCCGTTAGCCGGTAGGAGAGTCGGGGATAACGCCCGCTACTTTGTAACCACGGAAACGGGGACTTGCGTTTACCCAGACCTGGCCACCATCATTCTCAGATGTGAACAACCCGTCTAGCAGACCAGAGATTACAGACGTTGTTATGCGCCGCTGCTACAATTGATATTCGCGATGCATGAAGCGCCAAATTATAGCTACTTAGATAGCTCGTCTTTGAGCTCACTACTTTTCGAAACGAGCCCCCCCCCTCTCTCTCTCTCTCTCCCCGGATGCAGCGTTCGCCTTCTCGTCCGTAATGGATTTCAGAAATAAAGGTCAAAACAATTTCGCAGCAAATCGGAGAAGTGATCGCCGTTTTTGCTGTGTGTGTCCTTACCTATTGAATGGCGGCCTCTAAAAGCAGATTAATGTTTTTTTTTCTTCAGGGCCACTGTTTAATCAGGACAGCTCTCCCTTATACCTTTCTTTTTGGGGGGGGGGTCCCCCCCTTTTTCTCCTCGACTGTATCCGGCCAAACATGTCTCCTCCGATACATGTGGCGTCGCCAGCCGCTTCTTTTCACCTGACAGTGAGGAGTTTCACCGGGGGGACGTAGCGCGTGGGAGGATCACGCTATTCCCCCCCCCCCAACCGACCAGAGGAGGCACGAGTGCAGCGACCAGGACACACACCCACATCCGGCTTCCCACCCGCAGACAGACACGGCCAGTTGTGTCCGTAGGGACGCCCGATCGAGCCGGAAGTTAACGCGGGGATTTGAACTGGCAATCCCCGCGTTGGTAGGCGACGGAATAGACTGCCACACCACCCGGATGCCCCTTTTATACCCTCCTTAATCTAGAAAAAAATAAATAACTGAATGAGTGTGATTCTGAACTTCTGAAAATAAAATAAAATAAATGACGTTTAGGCCCTGTACATTTCCTCTATGGACTTATGTTTTTCTTTCTTCTGGCTAGTTCAACAGCTAACAGGGCATTACAGGGAAAAGCACATGTTGACTCATGAAACATAATCGTGTATTCAAGTGCTGGAATAATAAATATGGGGCAGAAGAAGAAGAAGAAGAAGCAGCAGAGGCTCGGGAGAGAGAAGCCTTTTCTCCCTTTTAAGAGAAATCCTGAGTGAAGATCTGCCAGTACGCCTTCCAAGGGCGAGGCAAGGACGGTGAGGCGGGAGCCAGCAGTGAGGGCGATCCTCAAACAAACGCCTTGACTGGTGAGGGGATTAAGCCTTGGGCTTTGAGAATAAAAGGAGGATTGAACTGTGCAGTCCTGTTGAATATACATCGGAGGCAACTTTTTTTTTTTGTGTGGCCTCGTCAGATGCCTGAGATTGGACGCCGTATACGGCAAAAAAAAAAAAAAATCCAGTCTCTTCTTAGTCAACTTGCTATAAAGCACCTCTCGTGATTCGATTGAGGTGCAAATGGTTGTGTCTGGTGGATCTACCTCTGGGGTGTCTGTGACCTTGCTATAGCATTGTATGGAAGACCCCCGGGGGCTTCCATTGATCACGCAGCAGTGGCGGTCCGGCGATGGAAAATCAAGAGCGACCCACAACCCAAACTGCAAATCTGCAGATATGAAACTCTATGAAAGGGACGGAGCAGCAGGGAGGGGAATTTTTTTTTGTACGTTTCTCACCGAGCCTCTGTGAAGAGGATCCGCCGAGATTGGACTGCCTTGTTGACAAGATATACCTCTCAGTACACAGACCAGATTAACACGAGAACTGTTCCCTTCCCCTATCTCTCATGTCTCGCCGGCGCTCCACACCAAAGGAGCAAGCTACAGCGCAATGCTGTGGGGAAAATTGAATGAACAAGCGCTGCCCTGGGAGACTAATAATATCATGGATCCTGAGTGCTTGCTCTCTGTGATGAGGCCTAACGGAAGGCTTGACAGGAGAAAATGATGTGTTGCTCTCCGCTGGGACAGCAGGCCCCCGTGCCTCCCTCAGAAGATTGCAGCGGAGATATGGAGTGTACATAAACCGCAGGTTTCTTTGGATTCTCGAGGGTCTGCAGGGGAGGGGAGAGAACTCAGAAGAGCCAGCGAGATGAGTGACACTGAGGAGCGATCCAGGCCGCGGCGAGGTGCGGGAGTGTGCACGCGCCTCTTCAGTCGCTCAACACATGCGAAACGCACGAGTCGAGGCACTCGCTGGAAAGCATCAGGGATTTCAGAGCACTCCTCATCGCTCCACATTTCAAGGTTTATTTTTTTTCCCAAAGAGGTTTGCCAGAGCACCTGTGTCGAGAGTATATAGGTGGATGACAGCGGGAGCCTTTGGTGTCACCGGAGACCACGAGGAAGGTGAGCTGTATTAACACACGTGATTTACTGTGAAACCCACATTACTCATATGACAAACAGTAAAACATCTGGGGGGACAATAACGTTTTACGGCTTCAACTACGATCATTTTCATTACCAATTAATCTGTCAAACTATTCAGATTAATCAATTGATCATGTGGTCTAATGTGAAACGTGAAACATTGGCAAGTGCCGTCACAAATCAGCGGAGGTTCAAGTGATGTCTTAAGAATGTTCATTTAATTTGACCGGCACCCAAGAAAAAGTCCTTGAGGACCGCAATCAAACGTTAACGAGCAAATGTTTGGTATCTTTACTTGATCAATGACCATCAGTTAATCAAATACCAAAGTAATAATCAATTAATATTTTGTCAGTTAACTAATTGATTAATTGACATGCCTCACTTAGGAATAATGTGTTTAGAAAACCAAATTTTTCATATTATAATCCACCCTTTCGTGAAGGGTGTGCTGGGTACGATGTTAAACTGCAACCATCGGCTCGTCGGCGACTAAACCGGCACCCCCACTTCAACCCTTGGGTTGTTGTGAGGAGGGTGTGTGGACACCTAGCAGGACTAAAAGCAAAACCTGTCAAAGGGCGGGATGAGTTCCTCTGTAAACCAGCAGCCATCCATACCTGGAAAGGAGATAGGGACCACCAGGTACTCCCCCTACTGAAATACGACGATGACTCAACCTGTTGAGGCATCAGCTGTGCTCCTACGACCTCCATAGGTTACGGAACTGATGATGATGATGATGATTTCATTAAGGATAAACTACAGTTGTATATATATATACAAGTACAAATAAATAGACAGACAGAGAGACAGACAGATAGATAGATAGATAGATAGATAGATAGATAGATAGATAGATAGATAGATAGATAGATAGATAGATAGATAGATAGATAGATAGATAGATAGATAGATAGATAGATAGATAGATAGATAGATAGTTCTATCTCTATCTATCTATCTATCTATCTATCTATCTATCTATCTATCTGACAGGAGGAAGCATCGTTATGTGATTTCCTATGTAAATGTTGAAGACACATGTTGGCAAATTGTTAATGAAAGTTGTTAATTTTTGTTAGAAGTTGCATCTTGGAAACAAACAAACAAACAAAAAACAACATCTAACGAGCTGCATAAGTCTTCAAGAGCTTCAGAGCCCCAAAAGACGTTGGCCTATCTCGTGTATCGGCAAATGCTGCAATAATGACTTCGCTCGGTCAGAACACTTGAGTCTCCCCGTGAAGCATCATGGCTTTGGAGGTAACCTGAAAACAGTCTGTAACACTGGGTAATTAGTTTCCATGAGTTCTAGTGTCTATGTGCTTTACCGGGAATTACATACTAAATACAAGTCTACATGAGAATTGTTGAATATGTTACCATTGCTCATGCGGTGAAGCAATGTCAAATATCACAAGAACGGCCGAGATTTCACTCCTACCTAAAACGACCATGGGCGGTCAAAATGACGGCCGGTTTTTAAACTCTATATTCTGTCAAGATAAATACCCAATTGAGATATTAATGCATTGCATATGTTAGTATGTCTGTTAAGAAACTGGCACCAAAATTAACATTTTAACAACTTTGATACGATTTTTCAAACAATTTAAAGTGGCTGCTGTCCAACGCCTGTCAATACTGCAACGCCTCGGTGGTAGTCGTGGTGCGTCAGAAACTGTGTCTGTAACCAGACATGTTGGCAATAATCAAAAATCAAGTTTAGACTATTTCTCTGTACTGGAGAAGACTAGTGTGTTTCTAGGACAGAGCAATGAACTTCGCAAAGGAAATGACGCGACCAGCACACGTCATAAATAGTGACATGAGGAGCAAATTACGAGCCATCTTTTTGACGGCTCATGGTCGTTTTAGGTAGATCTTATCATAGCTTTTTTTTGTGCATCCATCCATCCATCCATCCATCCATCCATCCATCCATCCATTATTCAAACTGCTTACGCTGCTCTCAGGGTCGCAGGGATGCTGGAGCCTATCCCAGCAGTCATTGGGCGGCAGGCAGGGAGACACCCTGGACAGGCTGCCAGGCCATCACAGGGCTTAATAGAATTTGACACAGCACAGTGTTCAAAGCAAGAAACAATCTCCCACCGAGTAATATGCAAAAAATATTCTTAGATAGAGAAGGGGAAGATAATTTGAGAGGGAAATTAAACTTCAAGAAATTGTGTGTTGGTACAACTTTGAAGAGCGTGGACATTTCAATCTGTCGGGTAAAATTGTGGAACAGAGTGAGCATGGAACTCAACAAAGTATAACATTACACATTTTTTTTGTGCAATTGATCTAAAACCTCATTTTAATGCAAATGACCGCCTTGGTTGTTCTAGTGTTAAGCTCATATTTGAATCCATATTTAAGTTTAAATGGTCCCGATGGTACTGTTAAAATTTGTGCTGGCTCTGGGTTACCTGTGAGAGACTGAGCGCTCCAAGTATAAGGGCTGCAGGGCCCATATGAGGACAGCAAACCATACATGGCCCACTGCTGGTGGTGGTTGGCAAACAAACTAGGGTAGTATATATAGTATATATATATATATATATATATATATATATATATATAACAACAGATAATAAAATCCATCAATAGTACCAACAGAGATCAGCTGGGGCTAGCACAGAAGTAAAGCATTGTGCTTTCTCTCTGTTTCATTTGGTCGATTAAGGAATATTCGAGGAGAAGAAGAGGGAGGTCAAGGGAACCAAAGGCTTTGGCAGTGCATCATCACTGCACGTAGAGTTTCAAACTTGTAAATTGGGTGACACTGAAAGACCCCTGGCAATAGATTAGAGGCATGCTCAAAGACAAAGCGTCCCATCGATTCGACCTGTGTGGGCCTTACAAGCATGAGCCATTAGTGGATTCTCAGATGCTGAGTCCAGATCTGTTCGTGTAAACAAGGTCCCATGATGATTGCGCGGTAAACAGATGTAGGATTTCACAGCTCGCATTGTACCCGATGGCGGGGACATAATAACCCCTCCTTGGGCATTTGTACTCGGTGGTTTTTAGATGGTGCTATAATAGCTTTCATATTCCTAGGCTGACGTGAGCAGAATATATCAAAACTGCACGGTTCAAGTGTGTGTCTGTACAAAGGAACTTGTGTGAAATCACCTCACCGATTCAAAAGGCCAGTGTTACAAACAGACTCGGCCTCTGCGTGGGAGTCAACCAGTGATGAATACAAGGTTGGCGTCTATTCTTGAATAGGAGAATTTCACATCGTGTTTGATGTGCAGATGCTATGGCTGAGCACTGGCATCCATTTTACCTGAGCTAAACACTGAACATAGCGTGTTTCATGTCATAATACACACGCACAACATATTCAGAGCTCAGCTTAAGGACTTCCTCTCGACAGGTGAATAATACTGAAGAATGCCTCCCCGCTTGCAACGCCACTTGCTAATGCCACACCGGCATCTGCCAACTTGTTAGGCCCATTCTAGATGTAAAAAGTCGCTCAAACAATTCTCAGCTTACAAATGAGCTGAAGAAGAGAGGGAGAGAAAAAAAATGCAAACATGTCACATGCACTAGGTTTGAAGTAAGGAGAGAATGACATTTTTTATTTTGATATACTCCCTTGATCCCCGTGGGGAAATTACACTCTGCATGTAACCCATCCTAGCTGTGTAGCTAGGAGCAGTGGGCAGCTGCTGTGCAGCACTCAGGGACCAGCTCATCTTTCCGCTGCCTCGGTCAGGGGCACAAACAGGAGTATTAACCCTAACACGCATGTCCTTTTGACGGTGGGGGAAATCGCGGACATGGGGAGAACATACAAACTCCACACAGAGGACGACCTGGGATGACCCCCAAGGTTGGACATCCCCGGGGTTCGAACCCAGGACCTTCTTGCTGTGAGGCAACAGCGCTAACCACTGCACCACCGTGCCGCCCAAAACGGATCCCAAAATGGGATGTTTATGGAGCGTTAAGGTCCTATTCACGTTTGCGTCTTTGCTCTTGACAACTTAAGTTATTAACCCGAGTCGTTCATTTTCTGTGTCCGTATACACGCAAGCACATTCAGAAGACATAAATGTATGAATGTGTAACAGGACTCGTTGCTGCATGAACAGCGCCTTCGCTCACTTTGTATTAGCGCCGTATTTGCTCTGAACGTGAATCTCGCTTCTTAAAAATATCACTCGGATTTAAACGTACTCTTCGATGTCAACAAATATGGAGGCGGCCTCACGAGTTTGGTTGTCTCTGCCAGAGAAGACTTGGAAAAACATGTCAGCAAAAACGAATCCTCCCATTGTTTTGCAGGGGAACGAAGTACTCAGAGTGTTGGGCAGTTTATTACCGTGCATCAACGACCAGTTATCAACACTCATTTACATCCAAACATGAACAGCCAAGCCCATTTGCAGACCTTGGGTCAACTTCGGCTGTCATTATCTGTTTCAAAGGGACTTGCTACCACCAACGGTGTCAGTCCTGTTAATAATGGCACTCAAGGCCTTTGCACGCCAAGTCCATATTTTTTCGCATGTTAAAAAATAAATACAAACCTCACGTTTTGGCCATTATGTTTACAAACCGACTCGGAAAAAGTCTTCCGATATGAATATTTTCAGAACAGTTTAAATATCTAACATATTTTCAGCATCTGACGGAGATTTTTCAGAGTTGTTAGATGCTGTAAGGGAGATAACTGTGAACTTGACTGGATTAATGGCTAAAATGGGGAGTGACAACTGTATTTAACTGTAATGTGAACAGGGCCTGATGGTGAGTGAGTGAGAACCCCAAGTTTGCTCGATTGGCCTGTGCTGGCCAATGGATGACTACAGTGTGGTAATTAGAGGTTTACCTATAAAACATTTCATTTGCATTCAAATGTGTTACCTTACGTCAGCACTCCATTGCAATAGGTTATAACTACGTCAGATGCAGCTTAGACTGGCGAGATCCATCCATCCATTATCCAAACCGCTCATCCCGTTCTCAGTGTCACAGTGATGCTGGAGCCTATCCCAGCAGTCATTGGGTGGCAGGTGGGGGGACACCCTGGACAGGCTGCCAGTCCATCGTAGGGCCGACACGCACACACACATTCACACCTAGGGACAATTTAGTACGGCCGACTCACCTGACCTACATGTCTTTGGACTGTGGGAGGAAACCGGAGCCTCCGGAGGAAACCCACACAGACACGGGGAGAACATGCAAACTCCACACAGAGGACGACCCGGGACAACCCCCAAGGTTGGACTACCCCAGAAGCTCAAACCCAGGGCCTTCTTGCTGTGAGGCGACCGCGCTAACCACTGCGCCACCGTGCCGCCCCATAGCAGAGAGATGTATTATATAATACCCCCTTAATGCACGTAATCTTTCAAAAGCTGATTGCGTTAGAAACCGGTAGGCAGTGCTGTGAGTGTCTCTGCGCATTGTGTGTGTTTGTCAGTGCTCACGGTGCGGAAAAGTGAAAAGTACACAAGCCCGAAACCACATTCTGGATACAACATTGCTGTATAAATACAATTTCAGAGATTAAAATCTAATATCTATGTCTCATTACATTTAGCTGGTGCATCTTTTATAAATGGGGCCATTACAGAGGCTGCTTCAGATGCTTGTTTTGGATGCTTACTAGCAAATTTCTGAAGCAGTTGGCGTCCGTCAGCATTCTAACAATGTGCCTTGGCACCGAAAAGCCATTTGCAACTATTTCCCGAGCAGCAAAACAAGCATCTGCTGATTTTAGTTTCATTTTCTCCTCAGACTGAGCATCTGGAAGATATGTTTTGAAAGGATGCAAAAACAAATTGACTAAAACGCTCCAGAGTTTGAACAGGAATCTGTGAGAAAGCCACACAAATCACTCTCCAAAATCATTTCTTTCTCTCTCTCTCTCTCTCTCGCTCTCTTCCTCTCTAATACATACGCACACCCTGCACCGTTTACAAACAGGATTACTCTTTATGCAACACAATACACACATAATTAGTATCTTTGCACTTCATCGTGACACAGTTGCAAGTGGTGCCTTCAACTCAATACTCATGCTGTGCTGCAGAAACTCAATATTTAATCCTCTCAGAGTTGGTGCAGACAGAGAGACGCATATAGAGAGGGTGGGGGGAGTATGACTTCTACCGACCAGGGGCGACACGGTGGCCCAGTGGTTAGTACTGTTGCCTCACAGCAAGAAGGTCCTGGGTTCGAACCCCAGGTCCTTTCTGTGTGCAGTTTGCATGTTCTCCTCGTGTCTGCGTGGGTTTCCTCCGGGTGCTCCGGTTTCCTCCCACCATCAAAAAGACGTGCATGTCAGGGTTAATACCGCTGTCTGTGCCCCTGAGCAAGGCGATGGGAGGAAGAACTGGAGTTGGGGGCATCCGGGTAGCGTGGTGGTCTATTATTCCGTTGCCTACCAACACGGGGATCGCTGGATCGAATCCCTGTGTTACCTCCGGCTTGGTCGGGCGTCCTGCAGACACAGTTGGCCGTGTCTGCAGGTGGGAAGCCCAATGTGGGTCTGTGTCCTGGTCGCTGCACTAGCGCCAGGGCGCCTGGGTTTATTTTGGGGGGGGGGCGGAACTTGGGGAGATAGCATGATCATCCGACGCGCTATGTCCCCCTGGTGAAACTCCTCACTGTCAGGTGAAAAGAAGCGGCAGGTGACTCCACATCGGAGGAGCCATGTGGTAGTCTGCAGCCCTCCCCGGATCGGCAGAGGGGCTGGAGCAGCGAAATGACCCCACGGCCGGCTGCAATTGGGGAGAAAAGGGGGGGAGAAATACCCCAAAAAAAAAGAACGGCAGTTGGTCCCCGGGTGCTGCAGCGGCTCCCTGCTCCTGTACAACAGGACGGGTTAAGTGCAGAGGACACATTCCTTGTAAGAGTACAATGACACAATAAAGTGGCTTTCTCTCTTCCTCTTGAATAGCTCGTGATTTTAAAAGACTAATACCATGTTCCAGCCACTAAAACCTTTATGCGTCTCCTCAGTTGTGACCTGCGCAGGACTTGGTGTCTTTGACTCCTTAAGATGTGGAAGGCTCTCTCATCCCTCGACAACGCCGGTCACTATTAGCTACGCCGCCTTGTCCTGAAGTGATGCTCAGGCAGAAGAGGACTGTTTGAATAGTGCACCTGCCTCCTCCCCCCTCCCAGCCCTGCCCAAAATCCTCAAAAGAGCAGTTAGACATCAGTGTGCCCGGGTCCGGGGGGGGGGGGCTGCAGCAACCCCTAACACCCAGCCATCTCTCTGAGACCGCCTCGTCTTGATCACTCGCCGGGATAACCGGTGGGCTGATTGTCATGGAAAGTGAGCAAAACGGTACCACCGGGTTTCAGAAAGTTGGCAAACCCCTGTTTCAACTAAAGTTCTGTGCCGGGGGGGAAAAAAATAGACATTTGTGCCAAGATGAATAAAAAGAGAAATGCCTGTGAAATACAAAGGGGGTGGCTGAACGCTGCACCACACCTCATCACCTGGCAGTTCATTTCAAAACCCCACGTACGTCCAGGAGCAACGGAAAACGGTTGCCTTTTCACTTTGCCCCCCCCCCCGACTCTGAATATTCTGGCTGTTTGCTTGTTTATTCCCCACTTTCTGTTTATTTCTTCAGGTGAATAAAGGCATATAACTAGACACCGGGGAAAGGACTCACCTGCTCTGTGTTGAAAATGGCGACGCGGAGGGCGTGTGGAAACGAAGGCCAGATTGCATCTGTATCGGCTGATTGATTGATTGATTCCAATACTGAGAGTGGATTAAAAAAACAGGCTCGTCATAAATCATTTGTGCTCGTTCCCTCCGAAAACATTAGGTAGATTAAGTACCTTACAATGAGGTGAGACGAAAAGGGATATTGGTCATGATGCTGTCTCTCCCAGGAACTTTTTAGCAAGCGTGGCAAAATGGGGCAGATCACACACTAATATGAAGAAATGATCACTTAATTCCAGGAAATATCTAGAATTATATGAATTCGTATTATTTTACTGCTTATTGTGACCCAATAGAATAATGCTGAATATGGGGTTTGCATTTTTGCAGTACTGGGTTGAAGTACTTTACAAGATAGTTTTTCTTATTTATATATATATATATATATATATATATATATATATATATATATATATATATATATATATATATATATATATATATATATATATATATATATATATATATATATATATAGAATGCTGGCCCTGTGATGGACTGGCAGCCTGTCCAGGATGTCTCCCTGCCTGCCGCCCAATGACTGCTGGGATAGGTTCCAGCATCCGGCGACCCCAATTGGGATAAGCAGCTTGGATAATGGGTGGGTGGATGGATGGATGGATGGATGGATATATGGAATGCTGGCGGCACGGTGGCACAGTGGTTAGCAGTGGCAGCTGGTGCTAACAGTTTTTTTTGGGGGGGGGGCAATTTACCTTGGCACAGCACAGCTGACAGCTGCTTTAATGTCCATATAGTCACAGAGTTATTAAGAAGGACAGTGTAGCCTATAGATTTTAGGCTATATTGTCCTTCTTAATAACTCTGTGACTGTGTGGACAGTAAAGCAGCTGTCAGGTGTGCTGCGCCAAGGTAAATTGCGCCCCCCCCAAAAAAAAACTTGTTAGCACCAGCTGCCACTGGCGGTTAGCGCGATCGCCTCACAGCAAGAAGGTCCTGGGTTTGAGCCCCACGGTAGTCCAGCCTTGGGGGTCGTCCCGGGTTGTCCTCTGTGTGGAGTTTGCATGTTGCATGTTGCGTCGGTTTCCTCCCACAGTCCAAAGACATGCAGGTCAGGTGAATCAGCCATACTAAAAATTGTCCCTAGGTGTGTGTGTGTCTGTGTGTGTCTGTTTGTGGACCCTGTGTGATGGCCTGGCAGCCTGCCCAGGGTGTCTCCCCGCCTGCCGCCCAATGACTGCTGGGATAGGCTCCAGCATCCCGCGGCCCTGAGAGCAGGATAGGCGGTTTGGATAATGGATGGATGGATGGATGGATATGGAATGCTACTCGGAACAATATTTGGCGTTGACTTGAGACCCATTTCAAGATTATCACAGAGAGGTGAATCAGTTCATCTGGACCACAACGTTTATTGAGAGAAACGTTTCGTCACTCCTCTAAGTGACCACTTCCGTCTCAACTTGACTGCAGCGTCTGACTGCCATCACACCGTTTTACAATGCTGTGATTGCAACCATTCCCAAATCCTCGGTGAATGGCAGACACGGCCATTGTAACTCTAGTTAATGAAACCAATCGTTGGTTTCGGTCGTTATGCCACTGTATTGTTTATAAGGGTGGGGATACCTGCAGCCAGTCGAGACTGCAGAGGTCGCTTAGATGAGCGATGAAAGTGTTTCTCCCAATGAACGTTGTGTCCGGACGAACGGATTCAACTTTGTGATTTTCTGATCGAGCATGCATAAAGACATTTTAAAATCATGCCTCCATTTCTTATGTCCTGTTTTTGTTTTTCGGGCAGATATCGGCGAGCCTTTTATTCGGTGTACCAAACAGAAAACACATCTACTTCATCAGCGTTGACATTTTTTTTTTTTTTTGCAACGCATTTTGACACAGGCCCTCGATAGCCTTGCGTCACAGTGCCGATGCTGCAGGCTAGAACATCTCCCAAGATGGACCTCAGAGTCTCAAATAGCCCCGTGAACGTCTGTCCGTACCCCGCTGTACGCATTAGCCTCATGAATAAGTCACATCTGCAGATGTGTGCATGTAAATAGGCCAACAGAGGGGTGACGGTGGCTTTCTGCCCGGTAAAAATAGGCTGTGTGCAGTGCTTAACTATGATGGATCAGAACCACTAGCCTGGCATAATAGCCCTGCAGCGGGCCGGACCCCTGTCCAAAGAGCAAGCTTATACATCATGATACCTTAGACACTCGGCTAACACCCCCCCCCCCCACATGCTGTGAGGGTACTCGTTTCTACATCCAGTAAGTGGCTGATGGATTAAGACAAACAGGTTATTTATGGACCCAGCAAAGCTTTGAAGGCTTGTTTGCACTCGGGGCCCACATGTCCGTGGCTGACGGGGGATAAGGCTCGACTGTTAAAACTCCAGCGGCGCTGCGAGAGAGAGAGAGGCGAAACCAGACACGAATAGCACCAAACTAGACTGATGTAACACTACTTAAACACAATCAAAAAGCTTGTTTATCACACGTTATTATCATTACCCGTTGTGTTTCCCTCCACCGTCATTGTGATATAGTCTCCGGTTTATCACTATTCAAACCGTAATCTTCATTTAAACTAGGTGCTATCTTTCTGTGTTACAGCCCTATCAGGGTTCGCCATAAACCATCAAATTTGCATGGATACGACAGACAGACTCGTATCAGTCATTAAAATCACAGCCATCTCATCAGAGAGTTGAGTATCTGATTATTCCCCGTTTGGTGAAATTCGGCATCTGGCATGCGCGTGGCTTCACTCTTCTGTGACCTCCATTCCTGCAGGACTTGTTAGGCATTCAGGGTGTGGAATCACAGTCCCGCTCTGTGGGCATCATTCAAGAAACAATCATTTGTGGCCGCTGAATTGTCTTTTTTTTTTTTTTTTGAGGGACTTTAATTACTTCTGTGGTCATGACTGTCACACTTTCCTTGTGGCGCTCTGTTTCCCACTGCCTTCTTTATTTTTTATTTTTTTCCAGTTTAATCAGAACATGGGGCTAAAACGAGCAAGCCCCCCCCCCCATTTAAACTTGACTGTGCACTTCATGACGAGCCTTAGGCCCCGGTCACACCCAGCATTCATGACGGAGCTATCGCGCACCAAAATCGGCTCATTTGAAATGAAATCATTGAATCATGCAAAGGCGTAGCGCGAAGCTACACCCTCAACTAACAGCACGTTTGCTTTGACGGTCTTGACCTCTGACAAGAAGCTCGCCAGGCAGAATCCATTGTCACCCCCCCCCAGTTCCCCCTCCCCCCCTGAACAGACGCCGCGACTGACCACACATCCGGCTTCCCACCTGCAGCCATAGCCAGTTGTGTCAGTCTGACCAAGCTGGAGGTAAGACAGGGATTTGAACCAGCGATCCCCGTGTTGGTAGGCAACAGAATATACTGCTATACGCTACCTGGACGCTTGCCATTTTAAGTCATTCTGAGTGTCACATTATCTAGTTTTATACAATAATGCTCTGCCAGAATAATAATTGCTATGCAAAAGTTTGCAGTTTGTCGTGAAGCGGGAGTTGATGGCGTAGCTGTTTCATTAATTTAATCGTGTTTCATGATTTGGTCGCCAAGGACGTGCATAAATTTCGCTCGGCCAATTTTTGGTGTGACCGGGGGCCTACGGATGTGATATTAAGTTCAATTCAGCATCTAAACGTGAGTGATTCAATTATAGATCCCCCATGAAGGCTTGCTCACCGAATGATTTTTTAAAGTTTTATTTTTAAGATTTATAAGGGTGATAGACTTTGTGTTGGCTAACAAAAAGCCAGGTCTTGACATCTATCCATCCATTATCCAAGCCACTTATCCTGATCAGGGTCGCCGGGATACTGGAGCCTATCCCAGTAGTCTACTGGGTGGCAGGCGGGGAGACATCCTGGACAGGCCGCGGGTCCATCACAGTGCCCGCATATTCACACCTAGGGACCATTTAGTACGGCCGATTCACCTGACCTACATGTCTCTGGACTGTGGCAGGAAAGTGGAGCACCCGAAGGAAACCCATGCAAACACGGAGAGAACATGCAAACTCCACACAGAGGACGACCCGAGAGGGCCTCCAAGGTTGGGCTACCCCGGGGTTCGAACCCAGGACCTTCTTGCTGTGAGGCGACCGCGCTAACCACTGCGCCACTGTGCCGCAGGTTTTGACATGAAGTTGGTTAATGTCCAGTATTCTGTGAAATGAGAATTATTTATCGTATTACACTCGTGAAGCTAGTGTCACCAGGGTCTTTTTTTTTATGCAGCCTCCGATCAAAGAAGTCATGTCATGTTTGCAATGCTTTCAACACTTTACAGGCTTGCGTATTTGTGCTTTCTTGAAAATTGTAATTGCCATGCTAAGTACTCTCAACCGATTGCCATTGTCTTCACAACGTTGATCATTTCCCTCGAATTATCCATAGTTCAAAATCTCATATTACCATAACACCAAAATGCTTTCGGGAGCAGACTCAAACCGGAGTATTTTTGGAGGTGTCTCACTTTTCACTGAGTCCCACATTTGATTAAACCTCAGACTGCATTACTAATTTCCAGCACAGCCATTTCGATGGCATTACATTTGAAGTGAGGAGGAAAATATCCGGCGCAGCTCAAAATCTCCTTGCTTGGTAAACCTTTTGTTTTCTAATAATTTCCACGCCGGAGAAGGTGGGTTGAATACTATAATCTCATAAGCAGCTTAATTCAGATACTGTGACTTCATTACGTTCTCTGCTGTTTGTAAACCATTCTTCTGAAAATTGAAAGTTACTAAGCCTGACTGGAAGAGAGGGCATATGGAAAAACAAACTTCTGCGATAGCCTTTGTTTGGTTGACAAATCCATTCCCCGGTGCTAGGAAATGACATACTCCAGGGACTCCAGGTATATTAGAAGTTTGACCAGGGCCTGTAATAAAAACCTTAGGGCTCCCTCTGTGCAATTAGATGGCGGCTGAAACAATCGATTCCATCTCTGTTCCAGCCGTCCACCCACCTGTTACATAGCGCACTGGGGAGTCATCATCGGCCACCGAGACAATGAAAACCCGGGGAGTTGTGCACGGCAACAAATATTCCATTTAACCAGTCAATTAATGTAGTAGAGGCTTGTAGATTTACTTTGGTTCAAACAAGAGACTAGAAACTGCCAGTTGGATACCGCAAGTCCAGTTGCTGCCATTGCAAATCAACTCGTGCCAGGTTTCTCGACTGAAATGACACTCGAGTTTTTCGTCTTATTTGAAGACACAGTCATCCCTCACATGTCAACAGCCAACCTGTGAACATCCAAATCAGGAATGCTGTTGTAGTTCATTTCAGTGTTTTGTAGGTGAAGACTTTGCTAGAATAATGACGTTCTACAAAGCATTTCATGTCTTTAACACACAAGGCAAAGGCCAAAGTGTTACTATCCCAGAGTTTTCATGACCAGAATAGAATTTTATACACTTGGGAGTAGAATGGGCATAAAGTACACTTCTCAGTACACACCAGAATCCATCTTTGGTGATTTTTTTTATTCCCCTCCCCCCCATTTTTTTCCTCCCCCTGTCGTACTTGGCCAATTACCCCACTCTTCCGAGCCGTGCCGTTTGCTACTCCACCCCCTCTGCCGATCCGGGGAGGGCTGCAGACTACCACATGCCTCCTCCGATACATGTGGAGTCGCCAGCCGCTTCTTTTCACCTGACAGTGAGGACTTTCACAAGGGGGACGTAGCGTGTGGGAGGATCACGCTATTCCCCCCAGTCAGCGCCGTATATAAAGAGAGTCTGGCCATCCTTTGATCTTTGCAACATGCGCTGTGATTGGCTGAGATCCTGTCACGTGCTTGACGGGCGCCATGTTGCCTACCAACGTCTGGCTCTGTCATCATTTGTAGCAGTTGAAGGAGAAATGGTGTGTTGTGCGGCTTGGGGCTGTTCCATTCGGCCGGGACAAGGCCGTATGATGCATCGATTTCCACAGGATGCAATAAGGATGGCAGTTTTGACCGTGAAGATTCGCAGGCTGGGCTGGTCTCCCTCAGCTTATATATTTGTGCTCGGTGAGTTCATTTCAGTGTTTAACATTTTTCGATAAACTAACTTCCCTAGAGCAATCTGAGAGTCTGCAAGGTATTGATGTGTGGAAATCAGTTGTATAGCTCATCTAAGCCATGTGTAACTGCTGACAGAAATCTGGCAAATGTAAACAGTGTCACATTGTCATATGGGATGGATTGAGTGACAGGCCTGAGCCTGAGCCGAGGCAGTGTGTGGGTAGTGTTGAGATAAACTAAACAAGAGCCCCGATACAGAACTGACGCTGCACTGGCTAAACCTCGAAACAGATAGGTCTAATATTTCTCAAGTGTCCCTGATATTATTGCTCATTATCATTCACTAGGAGCCTACTGAACATTGAAAAATATGTAATACTGGTACTGACCACCAGTTTACCCACCACACCAGCAGTGTAGTGGATAAAAACTAAAGTCTTTGAAGTAAATTCTTTGTGTTGAAATCTACATGTATGCAGCAGAGGCCCCTGCTCAGTGCCTGCGACTGTGTTATCTAGAGGGTTTCTTCCTGATCTCATCACGTGAAACATGTTATTATCATAGCTTCTGCTCCTGATCTGGTATTAAACCACCTACTCTGACTACTGGTATGCAATGATGAAAAACGTTCTGGTTTTCTGAAACTGGGATTGAAATGATGGAAAAGCCATAATTTCTGGAAGCCTAAGTACTGGTACTGAATGATGTAAAATACATAAAGGGCCTCTCAAAATTATTTACGCAGTGGTGTGGCCTTAAAAGGCCAAACCCCTCCCTCAATAGCTTCAATATGTTGTCTAAATTTTTAATCTAATAAATTCTTGATTCCTCTAAATTGGGGTCAAAGTCTAGTCATAGAAATTAACAGTGATCCATTCATGGTACATTACACCCACAAAACAGGGTAAGCTGTGAGGCTCATTTTGCCATGTGTCCAATTAATAAGGTGACAGACAAAATAGTCATGTTGAATTCTTATTTAACAGTAGTCAAAAGTAAGGCAACTTTCGGTCAGTTATCTCATTAAACTGGTCACGTGACATAACAGGGCTCATAGCTTACCCTATTATATGGAGTGCTTCAATTGTCTTCCTGATTTCTATTACTGCACTTGATCTGTGACCCCCCCCCCGACTTACAGGAACATGAATTTATTAGATTAAAGAATTTAGACAACATTTTGACACTATTCAGAAAGGGCTTTGATGCTGTCATTAGCATTTTTAAGACTTGCATACCACTGCATAAATACTTTTGAGAGGCACCGTAATTTCTGGTGCATACTGGTATTGAATGATGGAAAAGACATAATTTCTTGTACTCTGACTACTGATAATGAGTGATGCAGAATACATAATTTTAGATGCTCTGAATACTTGACAATGTTGGAAAATTAATGATACTGTAGCGAATTCGGGGGACAACGCAACCACAGGAACTGCCGCGGCCGGGACGCGAACCCTTTGGTACTCAGTGATACAATATACACAATTCCTGGTATTCTTCATAACATCGAATGATACAAAATACATTCTGCATCATTAAATCTTACTGTAGGCATCCCATGCCATTGTGGCGAGACTAGGCAATATGGCGCCCGTGTAGCCAGTTGGCCAGACTCTCTCTATAGGCGGCGCTGCCCCCAGTTTCCCCTCCCCAACGAACAGGCTCCCCGATCGACCAAAGGAGGCGCTAGTGCAGCGACCAGGACACATACCCACATCTGGCTTCCCACCCGCAGACACGGCCAGTTGTGTCTGAAGGGACGCCCGACCAAGCCGGAGGCAACACGGGGATTCGAACCAGCGATGCCCGTGTTGGTAGGCAACAGAACAGACCGCCACGCCACCCGGACGCCCCCCTTTGGCGTTTGTAGTTGGTGTAGCGCCAGTGTGGAGTGGTGTTTATTCTGGGACGATGGACTCCCGCGGAGTCTGCGATTGAGTCTGCCCCGTCCGCATCTTAGTTTCGGTTTCGAGTCGCCGTCAGATCGGCCGTGCTTTCTCATTGGTTGACCGTGGCCTCGTCTTTTGGAGAAGAGTCCCAAGAGCGCGGCCGTGACGGCTGCGGTCTGGTGCGCGGCGACGGAGACGTGGGCAGCTTCTGTAGCCGCCGCTTCCAACTCCACAGGACTGCAGGTAAGAAACCACCGAGCGAGAACTAAAAAGAAACTAAAAACGTTAACGTTAGCAGTTAGGTTAAGCTTCCATTTAGGCAGCTAACTTGCTATGTTAATGGTTGAAGTCATTGCAAGTGTTTTATATTGTAAAGCTGTTATTGTAGCGGTAACGTTAGCCGTAGTCAGTCAGATTATGCGACAGTGGAAAAATACTGCCTCCAGCAGCCAAATGTTGGAGAATAAGACGGGTAGTGGCCAGTATGAAGAGGACGCAAAGTCGCTCCAAATAACGAGCAGTTATGGCGGACCGGACGTTTTACCGAGGCCTTTACCGCCGAGGCCATTTTACTTTGAATACGGGTGGGTTGGGGGGCGGCGGCGGGCTAACAGCACTAGCTACTCGGGGGTCTTTTTAAACGTCGTCGTCGTGTCTTTTCAAATGTAAAGTTATCGAACAAGTAATATGAAAGGTGTCCGTTAATTAAATAATCAAGGTAAAGCGGTGACTTTTCCATTTATCCGTGCCCCCCCCGCACACATTTCACCCATTATCACATTGTCCGCTTTTACTTTTGTTCTGCGGCAGCTCTGCCATTATGGCGTCTTAGAAAATGGCGTCCTCGGTAAAAATTTCTAACCGCTGTTTTTTCTTCTTCTGCGCACACACACACGCGCACGCACACACTCACACACACGTTACGTGTGCATGCTGTTGACAGCCGTTTTGCAAAGCATGAGTCGTTTTTTTTTGTTGTTGGAACAAAGCAGAAAATGATAAAAGAATCAGCGTGAACGTCATCACAAATCTGCCTCTCGTCAGCGACGGCGCCTGATGATCTTTCAAGATGCTTTCCTGAAATTACTTCACTAGACTGGCAATTCAAAATAATTGGCTTGAGGAATGGGCAACTGCGCTATCAACAGGCCCTCAATTTAAAATGTAATTTCCTGTTTTGCAATTAGTTTTTGACCGAGGTATATTGACACAATAAAAGTCTGTAAAAAGCTCCGATGTCTGTGTACAACATGAGATTTGTGGCCAAGGGTGGCACCCTTCAGCCTAGATAGACCTGGAGTGCTGTAGCTGGGGTCAGTCTTGATGTGGGTCCACAACCACAACCCCCTCCAAGCTTTTTTGGAAAGTCACCTTGGTCTCACCTGTAATAAAACTCATTATCGCAGGAGGCATTTGACTTTGTATCAATGGGAGAATAAATGGAATCAAATTAAGACGGATTTCATCTAGACAGACCTCGACACTGCATTTTTGCACATGAAGGCTCTTCGTCAAAGAGGCGGGAGCTGAATCAACAGAATAGAGAAAAAATGTCAGAGATTAAGTCTCGTCACTCAAGCCAGACTCTGAAGCTAACGGAGGAGGCTTTTGTTTATTTGTATTACTTTTGAGCAGTGTTAAACATTGCTTTAAATATCTTCTTTTGGCTGCTCCCGTTAGGGATCGCCACATAGGATCATCCGTTTTCCATCTCCCTGTCCACTGCATCTTCCTCTGTCACATCAGCCACCTGCATGTCCTCCCTCACCGCATCCATAAACCTCCTCTTTGGCCTTCCTCTTTTCCTCTTTCCTGGCAGCTCCATCTTCAGCATCCTTCTCCCAAAATACCCAGCATCTCTCCTCCGCACATGTCCAAGCCATCTCAGTCTTGTCCAACCTAAGCTGTCCCTCTAATATACTCATTACCAATCCTGTCCTTCTTTGTAACTTCCAACGAAAACGATTGCAGTATTGCAGAATTGCAGAAACTATTTCGATTGATGTATAGTCTTTACATTTTTGGCTGTTGGAGACTTGAATTTTTAATTTCTTAAGATCCATCTGCACCACTCCAACATGCCCCCCACCCACCCACCCCGCTGAGAATTCAACGAGATAAAATGCCTGCTATATAACAAATTGTCTGCTCAAATATAAAATATGGAAGTTGTAGGAGTTTCTGCAAAACCGACCAAACAATTGCGAGGCAGTCTCAGACCAGCTGCGCCTGACGAGGACAGATGTCTGTATCAGCTTGTAAATGGTTTCTTTACTGTTTACAGCGTCAGCCGTCTGCCTCCTTCCCTGCCCCAACCACACATTTTCGATTAACTCTGAATGTGAATCCTGACTCCTGCCAGGAGCTCTGTGACATCCTCAACCAATGGCCTCATGAAAGAGCCCAGTGAGAGAAATCCACACCTTCCCCGGGCTTTAATTTACTGAGGCTGGAAAAGGTCTGAACGACAGAAAATATGACCCCGTGCCACCTATGAAACAAAACTGTCAGCCCCCCCCCCCTCCATACACACACACATATCACATCCCACAGAGCGAAGATGAACATGCTGTAATCTGGAAATGCTTAAGAGACCGCTGCAGCCACTAAAAACACAATCTGAGGAGACTCCAAGATGCATAATTGAACAGTTTGCACCCAGCTTGATGGCTGGAAATTTTGCTTCATTAATCAACTCCCACAGAGTGGTGAAGGCTGGGGGAGAGGAGGTTTACGCTGGCAAAGATCAACACGATGGGAAGGCGATGGATGCTCCAGAGCTCAGCGCTCGCTCAAACGGACCTCTTCTTGCTGCCAGGAAAGGCCGGTGATTAGTCCATGCCACTAACTACATCCCTACCCCGGTGACATCGTTTGTAATGTGGAGTAAGGCGAACCATATCGCCAAGCGAAATAAACTCTTATTCGTAATTATAAATCTGGTGATGACATTTACAGAATGCAAATAGAAGAGAATTTAGTCTTTTTTCCCCTCCATGTCACAGAGGCACAGAGGGGGAAAGGTTCAACCCGCCATCATAACATGCCCAGTGTTGAAAGGTCAACCACATTCACAAGAGCATATCGTCTGATGTTATTACTATCTATACATAATCATACTTGTGTACGTTTGTCAAACTACATACAATGAACTCGTTTTGCCTTGTTTTTTTTGTTGTTGTCTTTTTTACTTCTTGTGGACTTCTTTCTTGGATCAAAACCGACTGCTAGTCATTCATCTCACACCTCAGCAGACATCCCTGTTGTATCAATCAACACTTTGTATGAATAAGCTCCAAGTATTTACAGAATCTTTTGTGTCTGCCAAAAAACAAGGTAAAAGGAGGTATGTCCTCAGGTAATGAGCTGCTTGTAAACAATATTAATACTATAGTAAACCATGAGATGGGTGTAGTCTTATTGTACAACTAATAGTAACAGGTGAGCTTTTTGATTTCATTATTGATCTCTTTTTCCTGTTCTTATGGTCTAATATGCATTGCATCACCCTGCGACCACGGCCAAAGCATTTATTCCTCTTTGCTGTTTGAGAGTCAACATCTGCTTCGGCATGATTAAATGTGAAATGTTTACCTATTGCCAAGTGTTAATAGAGGTTAGAAAAGAAACAAACACAAACAGATTTTTGAACAAGTGCAGAGTAGTTAAAACGACAACAAAACAACGGGCACCGCTTGCCAAGGTAGGGTGATGTGAAGATGCTCCCACCACGATGAAAGAGAGGGGAGAGAAAGCTTTGGGATTCATTTATTTCCTTTTGAGCAGTTCGGCAAAGCTGGCGAGATGTTCTGCCAGCGGCATCTGCCCAAACGGGATCGAAACTTTCTGCGTAAACAAGCATGATTCAACATAGATTAACATTTGACTGGGGAATTTTGAAAGCTGAGATATTTAGGCATTATTTGCAGACGTTATTTGCTATCAGGAGTGTTTGAATGAAAATCTGCCTCCACCAAGTGCATGCAATGTCATCGTGTTTTCATGTTCAAACTCACACAAAACAAGTGTGTGCTCGGGCCGTGTGTTATGACCTGAGCGGTGTGCTCCCGTGTCTTCAGGTGCAGTGCGGAGGTTAATGAGGCCAGGATGCGATCCGTGTGAGTCCCGGCCTGCTGCCATGCGGCTCGATCTGTACCTGCAGAGAAATGTTCCCGACAAGTCAGACATTAGGGGGGACCCAGTAATGTGCACAGTCAGTTCAGTTTCTGAAAATGTGTTTTCAAGTTCATTGTCACTTCCATAGTACACATTCGGCTTACATGGGAGCAAAACATTGTTCTCCACAGTGCAACATATACAAGAGACAAGACACCACTAACATTCACTAAAAAAAATCCCTCAAAGAAGCGTCCAGGTGGTGTGGCGGTCTGTTCTGTTGCCTACCAACATGGGGATCGCTTGTTCAAATCCCCGTGTTACCTCCAGCTTGGTCAGGCATCCCTACAGACACAATTGGCCGTGTCTGCAGGTGGGAGGCCGGATGTGGGTATGTGTCCTGGTCGCTGCACTAGTGCCTCCTGTGGTCGGTCGGGATGCCTGTTCGGAGGGGAGGGGTAACTGGGGGGAATACCGTGATCTTCACCCGCGCTACATCCCCCTGGTGAAACTCCTCACTGTCAGGTGAAAAGAAGCGGCTGGTGACTCCACATGTATCGGAGGAGGCATGTGGTAGTGTGCAGCCCTCCCCGGATCGGCAGAGAAGGTGGAGCAGCAACCGGGATGGCTCGGAAGAGTGGGGCAATTGGCCAAATACAATTAGGGAGAAAAATGGGGAAAATTAAAACATAAAAAAAAAATAATCAAAGAAACATATAATCACTAAAAAAAAATTCAAAAACAGATAATAAATACAATAATTTGGATGGTTACAGGATACACGATTACAGAATGTGGTTCTCTCATGAAAAAGGTGACATTTAAAAGCTACTATTTGCTGAAAAATAATGAGTATACAGTGGAAAGTTGCATATTGTCTAGTATTATGCCACAATGCTTTGGATGAAGTTTTTATTTCCTGCTACTGTGATTCCAAAATCAATGTGATGTATTGATGGTGAAATGAGTTCAGATTTAACCGAATCATGTGATCATCAGTCCTTGCAAATAAAATGAGACGCTGTCGAAACAAATAGAGAAACCAACCCAGTCTCACAGAGGAATCGTCCGTATACAACTTGATGTGCAATTGCCAAAATATGTTGACAGCCAACATTTTGTCATGTGCCAACAATGTGTGTAATTGATGTACTGTATCAAACGTTTCATACTATTAGAGATGGTTAAGTTTAAATGCGGGTTTGGATAAGGTCGGGGTAAGGGTCTTGGAAGACTGATTGTAAATTGTAGTCATCTATGTGTATTACCGTTTCCTCCGATACACCCTTGCCTGCATTTGGTGGCTAATGCGACATGAATCATTGCAGTTTTTTCTTTTTAAAGATTATTTCTTCAGCATTTTCTGCTTTATTTCAACAGCGACAGTAGAGAGAGGGGATGACGTGCAGCAAAGGGCCTGGGCCGGATTCGAACCCTGGCCACTGCAGTACGCACTCAGCCTTGTGTGGTACGCGCTCTACCAGGTGAGCCATCGGGGTGCCTCCAATCATTGCATTCTTATGTTGACACACAAGACACAAGCGTCACCGGTCTAGCATCACTGCACAAACAAGTCATTCTGAGCAGCAACGTTTGTTTAAGAATACTGACGGCCCAGATCGGCACGGCATTACAGGGAGCGTAGATCTGAGCCTTGTATTCATATTTAACAAGCTGTTAGTGAGTATGGCTCCAGTAGCAGTCACGTCATACTAAACATTTGATAGTTTATTGACAGGCATCGTCTGCACGTAGGAGGGTCACACTCAACATATTTGGGAAATTGTGTAAAAGTTAAGTCTGTGAGACTGGGTAGGGAGAAACATAATGAAAATACCTCAAAGCCTGAGCTCCTCTGTAAAGTCAAGACCAGCACAGGCGCTTTGGGGGTTCAGCTTATGTGGACATACTGAGTGCTATTTGCTTGTTAAAGCGCATGTAGTGCTCTTTCCTCTCTCCATAAAAACCAGGTTCCTATGGGGACTTTTATCTTCTTTAACCCTGCGCCGGAGATTTATATTTTGGATCACAGGAAAGCAGATTGAGACTTATGTGGAGAGAGATGAAGGTGGTGTTGTTGTGTGTGTGTGTGGGGGGGGGGGTGTAGATCCATGTTTCAAGACAGCCGATCCATTTACAAGCACGACCCATGGGGAGGAGGCTCTGTTGTGTTGGGTTTGCTTATTTGCTTTCAGGAACGAAGTCACTTTGCGTGTCGACTCGGTTTATGTTACGGGCGTGCGGTGGAAATGATGGCCAAGCAGGGGGCTTTTGATTGGGGGGGGGGTGGCGGTGTATTTTCTGAAGGAGAAACCTCGGGGTTTCCTTAACTGAACGTCCCCGTGTTTGAATGGCTCCGGCCGGCCTGGCGCAGTAGGCCATCTATCATTCAGGTCACTGTGGTTGACAGCTGCTCTCTTTGGCTCTTGTCAAGCCCAGAAAGTGACCGGCGTTCTTCAGGGGCATCTCGAACTGTGGCGCACAAGTGTGTACATAAACACACATGAGGACAAGGGTTTGTGCACTCACTCAAAAAGTGCTGCATGGTTTGAAAACAACATTAAAAAAAAAAAAAAGCTAAAGAGGTTGACGCTACTCACAAACTCTACCGTCTGGCTCGGAGTGACTCCTGACCGCTAACCCGCATGAAGTCAAGGACTAACTTTATTGTATTCTATTCATTTTAATGCTAACAGTCTCACTTGTACAAGAAAGGTTTCTCACAGACAAAATCAGAAAAACATTAATTGAAGGGTTCTAATATGTGCTTAGTGAGGCTTGATGGGCTTGAAAATGAGACGGGGGGTGGGGGGTGGGGTGGGGAGGTTAAACGAAGAAAATGGCAAAAAGTGAGAAAAATTATTCTGATTCAGAATCCCTATCCCATCTCTCATTGTGGAGCTCAAGGGGTGATCTGTGTCACCATGCTGCTTTTGGCGTATTATCTAAAGCTGAGAATCTTTTTAATAAAATAAAAAGGGAAAGTCCCAGCCCATTTCGCAGCTACTGAAATGCAACTGGCCCTTGAAGGGCCAAATCTTACCATTAATAAGGGCACACGACTGGCATCCAAGAGAAACATGTTGAATTTGGATGGCGGCCACTGCGAAGGCGGCCTTTTTGTTGTTGTTTTTGTTTTTTTTTGTTTTTTAAAGCAGACTACTACTGCCCCCTACAGGTTCTTTTCCATTTTGATTTGTCGTGAGGAACCATTCATCACCTGGTTCCAGCAGAAGTTCAAGAACTCGGTTCACTTTTGGAGAGAGGTGACGTAATAAGAGAGACGCTGCTGTAAAACTGTGAAGTGGCCTGAAATGAATTGTGTGAGTCTGTGGTTTCTTGTTTTCACGCTAGCATTACTGAGACTGTTCCAAATGAAAACATAAAATAAAGACTGTGATTCTGCCAAACTTCGAGTAAAACCTTTGCCGCTCCGCCACCTGCCTCGTATTAGTTTTTATCAATTTTCAATATTGCAGGGGAGCAGTGAATGCAGCAGGCTGGAGCTTTTTGACAGTTCAATTACAGGCAATCAATAATCATTAACGGCACGTCAACGTGACAATCAGCCTCTCTGAGTTTCCAATCAATTAAGTTAGAGTGCACCAATTTTACTACCAAACCAACACACACACACACACACACACACCCCTTTCCTATTCCCACCATGAGGCCCTCACGTCACGTGAGCTGTTGCATTTTGAAAGCAATTGCATTGGAAGACGAAGTAAAAAAAAAATGTCTTCGCCGTCTTGCCTCTTTCATTTTCATGTTGCATGGGAGCCCTTGCACCGGTTTCAAATTAGTCTTGAGCGGAATGATTGTGGAGCTGTCACTTGGCTTGGATTTGTAAATTGTCTCCCAGCACCTGTCATTTCAGGTTCACTTCTTGTTAAGAAACCCAATCAACAGTTTTGCTATACCATAATTTGTCAACAAGAGTGGGGCCTGCTTTGACACAAAAAGCCATTCCAATTGTTCAGCTCACCCGAAAACCGTCAATTTTATGAGCAAATACAGGCGAAAGCATAAGCGTGTGAAAACACGCTATTTTCACTGTCCAAACACGATTCTCTATTTATGTCTGTTTGTGTTGCAGCTCCCAAATTCATTTTTGCTGTCTAAAACATATATTTATTGGAATGGTTAAAAACACAACTCGAGCCATATCACATTCAAAATAACCTAATCGGTGAATGCAAAAGGTACTGGCCCACATACTTTTACTTTTCTAAGAATGAATTCTGCATACTGAGGCACTTAACTATGTCCCGGCAGCACGGTGGCCCAGTGTTTAGCACTGTTGCCTCACAGCAAGAAGGTCCTGGGTTCGAACCCCAGGCCATCCCAGGTCCTTTCTGTGTGGAGTTTGCGTTTTCTCCCCATGTCTGCGTGGGTTTCCTCTGGATGGGCAACATGATCCAGAAAGGACCAGTGTGGGTACAGGTCTTTGTTTCCAACCAAGCAGTTACACACCTGAGCCTACAAATCAAGATCCCTAGCAAAGACTATTGGTTGACTAATAGAATCAGGTGTGTAACTGCTTGGTTGGAACAAAGACCTGCACCAACACCGGCCCTTTCTGGATCATGTTGCCCTACGGTTTCCTTCCTCCATCAAAAAGACATGCATTTTGGGGTTAATACTCCTGTCTGTGCCCCTGAGCAAGGCAGTGGAAAGAATAACTGGAGTTGGTCCCCGGGTGCTGCAGCTGCCCACTGCTGCTATACAATAGGATGGGTTAAATGCAGAGAACACATTCGTTGTAAGAATACAGTGTCAAAGTGGCTTTCATTTAATTTTCACTTTAGATACAGACTGTTTTTCGGTAGCGCCCTGCGGAAATTTCAGGAGGTGATTGACACCACACAGCTTTTTCCAGAGAGCTCGCCCACATACGGCTCTGCAGGACGACAACAAGTCACATGACAGGTACAAGGACAAGCACTGTGAAAACGAAGTGGACACACAAAGCACTGCTTTTCCAGCCCTGTCAGAATCTGCCCACAGAGGCTGTCTTCTTTGGAGGGCGGCCATAGATAAAGTCATTAGAGAAATAAATAAATAAATAAAAACAGTCTTCAGGGCAGTTAAGAGGTATTTGTCTGGTATATGCTTTTTTTTTCTTCTTCTTCTTAATCATCTAAACCTGGCCCCTGAAGCTGGTGCACACTGTAAAAAGACGCCGTGTGGAAAGTTTCAGGAGTAAAACGGGGAGGGAGAAGACAGATTGCGGGGGGGGGGGGTCCATCATCCTCACTACCAGCACAGGAGTGATTGGTTGAGATGACAGTAGCCAAACTGAAAAGAATTTGTACCAATATAACGGTCTGTGTGATACCAGCCAGGCTCTGGCATGACCTCCACAGAGGCAGATTGCCAAAAACAGCTCACCGTGATGAAGCCTTTGGGAATAGACCACCCAAGAGTGACGTACATTTCTCACCCAAGTTAGGAATTCCGGTTCTGTTGCCTTGCTGGAAAAATGGGAACGTGAATAGGGGTAAAAGATTATTGCCTCGAACCATGTTCGACGCCGTCACTGACTATTTTGCTTAAGAAATTTGGTATGTACATATCCGTCGAGATGGGTGTGAACCAATATTGAAACTGCTATGACAAAAATGATGAATATTGCTAGCATCAGCTAGCTTAGCATTTCAGCATTCGATACTGATGTGACCAACTGTGTGTTCTAGCGGTTGTTGTTTTAGGTAGTGAGAGAAATGGCGGCTTTTTTGACACACGTGCGTTCTTAATTTGCTAGCAAATATTTTAAATGTTCAAATATTTTAAATACATTGACAAGACGTATGATGACTTAACACTACAGTGTTTCTGTTGTTGCGGTTTTACATATTTAGAGGAAGGAACAATTCATGAACAGGAACCAGAAATGCTTTTCTTTTTTGCTGTAGTTGGGGGGGGGGGATCTGACGTAATCCTGAAGCCCTGAAAAGTCAGCAACATTTTGGTGGTCTGTTTGATGGAGTTTAAAATACCCAGCTTAGCACAAGACCCCATTTTAACATGCCGGCTACGCATTAGCTCTCATCTAACTCAGAATATATCCGGCTAATTCCACTTGGAAAAAAAAAGTTTAGCTTACTTATTAGATATATCATGTATCCCCAACAGGCAGCACAATGGCACAGTGGTTAGCACGGTCGCCTCACAGCAAGAAGGCCCTGGGTTTGAGCCCCGGGGTAGTCCAACGTTGGTGGGTCATCCCGGGTCGTCCTCTGTGTGGAGTTTGCATGTTCTCCCCGTGTCTGCGTGGGTTTCCTCCGGGGGCTCCGGTTTCCTCCCACAGTCCAAAGACATGTAGGTCAGGGATGTTATCACAGGATAACAGGTGAATCAGCCATACTAAATTGTCCCTAGGTGTGTGTGTGTGTGTGTGTGTGTGTGTGTGTGTGTGTGTGTGTGTGTGTGTGTGTGTGTGTGTGTGTGTGTGATATGGTGTGGTGCCCTGCCCAGGGTGTCTCTCCGTCTGCTGCCCAGTGACTGCTGGGATAGGCTCCTGCATCCCCGTGACCCTGAGAGCAGGATAAGCGGTTCGGATAATGGGTGGATGGATGTGTCCCCAAACAACTTTAGTTGTCTAGGATACACAACTCACGTCCATATATTGTGCTGGAATACTTTTGATTGCGTTTTTTTTAGTAGTGGCTTTTTAGGCTAATATTTAGAAATTTACCAGACTCCAGCCTAGACGGTGCATAACATTCATCAATGTTTAATTAATGTAAAATTGCTTAATGGGATAGTTTGCTTGAGAGACTAATAACTTTGCAGAGGTGGATTTTTTTTTTTTACTTGAGTGGCCTAAAATCTGTTAATCTACGGTGTAACCGGATTGCTTTGCTGCTGCCAAAATATGAAGTTTGGACTGAGCAGTTTGGTTTTCTTCTAATGGAGTCGCTGCCTCGAAATGAACATTATTAATCTATGTCACTTTCTCTGCTGAGGAGAGTGGGAAAAGTGCCACATTTTCAATTCCAATCTATCAGTCTCAAACTTTTAGTAATAAAATGAGCAAGTTTGGCGAAAACCTGCGTAATGAAAAACGAGGTTGTGGGATCAGCGAGGGCATGTGAGCAACACCACATTACCGACTGCAAGTGTCACAGCATCTACCGGTTCATCCAGTTCACAACCTCAGCCATGCCTTTTCTTCGTCTTATCACCAATCTCCCCGTCATTTCAGATCCCGTCTCCCCTTCTGGCCTGGCTGCCTCACCTCCTTCCCGCTCCCATTTTTCCTGCGCTCCTCCTCATTCCCACCGATCAGCTCACACCACTTATACCGCTCCCTTTTCACTCATCCCCTGCCGGATTGTCTCGTGTGTTTTGACACCTAGCTATCCAGCGAGTTTCCGTGTGAACTTCTGCCTGACCTTCCGGTGATTTTTGACCCTGGACTCCGTTTCTTCCACCTGTTGCTTGTCTGCTGCGGTCGTCCATCTCGAACTGGCTCCCCGGTAACCCGAACTGTGTCCAAATCCGGTTTTCCCGACTGCCTGCTCCCCGTCTTGTGTTGTCGCATATCGAACTGCTTTCCGGGTATTTTGACCTCTACCCGCTGTTTGACCAAGTCAACTGTATTGTGACCTAAACCTGCCTGTCTTTGAGTCATGTGTCTGGCTTCTCATCTGCCAGTCTCCCTTAAAACCATTACAGGAAGTGAGCTAATGAGTTTTTACATTCATTTTACCGCCTTCTAATCAAATCAGTGGGGGAAACCTTGTTTTATTTTGTCCCAAGGACGCACGAACACCAAAACAGCTTATTCAGGGGCCGGGTCAGAGATCAACATGGGTTCAGACTCCAACACCTATTCATAACGTATCAAGTAAAACAGCCCCCATCAGAGCCCTGCTTTCTTTTCAGTTACACACAAAGCCTTCACATACAGGCAAGGCTCTGGTTATTAACAGAAGCAGGTGAAAGATGGGATGAGATGAATACCCTCCCCCCCCCGTGACATTTAATATTTCTCCTCTTGACACCTCCACTCCTGTTCAAACTAAAAAGTGGCGTAAAACTTTTTTGCCATGGCTTTTTCCTCCCCCGGAGAGATTTGTGCTCAGATGTTGAGTGCGCCGGCGCCGGCGGTGCACACTAGCAGGTAACTAATGAAAATGAAACATTTGTTCTTCAGGGCAGCTCACAGGCACACAGTCGATCCCGCCGTTAGGCTCGCGCTAAAGACCGCGGACCCTTTGATAGATAGACAGAAGGGGGTAGGGGGGGCGGTGAGAGCTAACTTTAGCCCTTAATGGTTTGAAATATGCTTGCGTGGCAGTTTTTTTTCCCACGGTGAGGCCAAATGACATCCTGTCTCTTGACGATTTGTCAGGCACATTCAGCGCTTTCTCGTCAGGGATAAATTGGCTCCCACTGTCTGTAATGCCCTTGATGGATAATCATTTAATTTTTCTTGATTATTTGTTCTATTTGGCCGCTGCTTAAGATCAGAATGGAGATCACATAAATAATGCCCAGGCCACTCTCCCCTCGTTCATCTCGCACAACTCGCTCGAGGCAATGCACGGTGATTATGGACACGCCTGGAAATCCATATAAGTGACAATTTAGCGGCGCCGTCTCAGTTTGAACTCTGACCCCGCTGAGTGTTGCCCGGGTAAAATTGCGTGGGGAAAGGTGAGTCTCGTTGACCTCCACAAAACACTAATAAAAGCGCCGATCCCACCGTCATACGTCTTCCTTTGTTTTCAGCGATCGCAGCAATCTCATCACGGGGATGTTGATGTGTTCTTCTCAAAGCTGCAGCTGCCGGCTGAAGGCAGACAAACCACAGGTTTCTGGGCACCAGATGAAGGCATTGTAATATGACACAAGACCTTTCCAAAGGTTGCACGGTGTGTTTTGTTTAATAAAACTTAATTACCCCCTTGAGAGCTCGATACAATTAGACACCTCATGCTGTCCACTGCATCTGATAAGCGTACATCCACCTTGCCTTTTCAAAAGGTCAAGCTGCCATTGACCTCTATTAAGATACCATGGTCACGTTACTGAATGAATCATATCATTATGCCTTTCATTGTAGGCAGTCAGCAATACCATCCTTGTCACAGAGTATGTGTGCGTGTGTGTGTGTGTGTACGTGTGTCACATAGGTGTGTATGTGTATCAGAAAGAAGAAGAAAGCCATTTTATTTTGGTCATTGCAGGTTACAATGAAATGTGTTCTCCGCAGTTAACCCATCATGTTGTATAGGAGCAGTGGGCAGGACCAACTCCAACTCCAGTTCTTCTTTCCATTGCCTTGCTCAGGGGCACCAGACAGGAGTATTAACCCTAACATGCATGTCTTTTGATGGTGGGGGGAAACCGGAGCACCCAGAGGAAACCCGCGCAGACACGGGGAGAACATGCAAACTCCACACAGAAAGGACCTGGGGACGGCCTGGGGTTCGAACCCAGGACCTTCTTGCTGTGAGGCAACAGTGCTAACCACTGGGCCACCGTGCCGCCACCCAGTCATTCTCTATAGACAGACAGAAAGATAGACCAATAGATACACAAAAATGATGTGGGTTTACCTCATCTACAAATGCATAATGCAATGTCTTTCAATTTACAACACAATAACATCTTATTTCATGCTTTCCCTGTCTGCTCTGATGGACTGCCTTGCCCTCCTTTTCTCTGCCATATATTTGTGCTTTTGTCTCAGGTATATACAGTATTCTTATTCAAAGTAGGCAATTTCATTTTGACAGCTATTTGTATGTAAAGTGAGGGAGGGCCCCTTCCACTGTCATTGCTCCGGTTCCTTGCCATTTGCTGAAGCAGCCTTTTTCTTCCAGAACAGTCTGAGACATCCTCTCAATGGATTAGCCTGTTATTCCCCACATACCTTCTAAGCAATGTAATGGTGAGAAAAAGGAAAGAAGAGTGGGAAAAGGATTTTCTGGCAGCTGGCTCACTTTCATGGTGCTATTCCCCCCTCCCCCCCCTCTCCCCCCCATTATATAATTCCTAGTTTTTAAGTATGCAATTCAACAAAGAAAAATTAAATTGGTTTCTCACACATCCCTGCCCCCACAACACACACACACCAACCCACACACACCTACCCATTCCCACTTCACACTCGCCTAGTTAATCATTTTCTTCCATATTATTTATGACTGTATTACGCAAAAAGCTCTGCCTGCCTCGCGCAGTGTTTAAGATGCATTACTTTCAGAGGGAGAGAGGCCTGTTTTGCCATTGTTGAGAAATCCAGCAATGCCAGGCTTTACGTAGACCACGAGAGCAGTCGCTTGTCTCTTAAGAGGCCGGGACCAAATCAGCCGTTTAACATAAAAAGAAAATCCCTCTCAGTTCTCCCTTAAACTCTGCCACGCACGGGGTCACAATGGATATTGGATCCCCCAAGGTTTTTAATTGTGGCTAATCACAGTCAGTATGAGGCAAATATTATTCCAAGACCAAAGGCGATCTGCTCTGGTCTGGGTCCTTGATGTTTGCTTAGTAGTGAAGGGAGAAAAGAACCCGCTGCTGGTATCCCTGAAGTGAGAGGTGCCGTTACAGCAGGTGAAGATGTAGATGTTCTCTCAGTAGGTTCTCTTAACAATGTTATCCGTCATTGTGTCCTTTCAGCTCTGCTACTGAGCAGAGGTGTGCGTCCTCGGCAGCCGTTGACCAGATGGCAATCATCAGAAGACGCTAACCGAGGTAATGCAAATCTTGAGAGATGGAGAAAGAGCCATGCAACAACAACAAAAAAAGAAAAAACGACAACGGTGAATGTAAGTAAGCTTATACAATCTGTGAAATGCTGTTTGCCTCTAATGGTGATCTCACCGCCGCAATTATATTTCCATTAATACCGCAGATGAACAAAGCATAATCTGTTCGGTCAAATCAGATTCGATTGGGGGGGGGGGGGGACTGAAACTGAGCAGAACTGAAAGTGCACAAGGGTCCCTGAGAGCCGATCGATCAATTATTCTGTGTAAGAAAAAATGAAGCGGGGGGGGGGTACGCTGTAGAAAGACCAAGATCTTCTTTTAGCAATGTTATGTGTTTGTCTCACGGGAGTCAAACTTTGACTGCGTCCATCGCACCGGAAATGATGTAAGAAATGACGCAAAATGTGCTGCCGCCAGAAAGTCTTGATGCTGTTTTTCTGTTGACAACACAAAATGACATGAAGAGGATTTTTTGTTTTCGATTAACTTTTCTGATTTTGGAGATAAAAGCTCATCTTAATGTGTTTGTTTGTGTGCACAGCAGACCCTGACCAGGGTCAGATAGTGTTTGCAACAAAAAAAAGGGAAGGAACAAAAAAAAAAAAACCTTTGTAAAGTGGATGGACAACTCAGATGAAGTCAAGTAACTTTTCAATCACAAAGAAAGTAAACAACACAGACTTGTTTGCTCCGATTTAAAGAAGTTGTTGACATTCGTGTTTTCCTATTTGGCAACTGCATTAACACACACACACACACACACACACACACACACACACACACACACACACACACACATTGAGCTAGGATAGTAGTGATTTTCCTCATCTGAATCAAGGGTGTGGCGATAGCAGGTGTTACACATACTGCTTGGCTGTACACACCGTCTTCCCTCTGTGTTACTGTAAGACCCTCTGATGCTAACTGTGGTTTAGGACTAAATAAAATAAACTGGACTATTCAGTTCCTATTTTTTTCCTATATTTATTTAGTTGTTCCCATATTTATTATATATATATATATAATGTTGTTATATTATTATTATTCATCTATATTTATTTATTTAGTTCCTATATTTATTTAGTTTTTCCTTATCCGATGCGAGGATCTAAGGACAGGATGTTGTGTTGCTGTAAAGCCCCTTGTATATTGGGCTATACAAATAAGATTGACTTGACTTGACTATTATTTGTCCCAGTCTAGCTCAGTTTATTTAAGAGACACTAATTCCTTAATCACACCATCAATTTTCATATAAACTGGCATCTAATGAACAGGAAGTGGGTTGTCTGTAGAAGGTCAGTAGAAGTTGACTATGACAACACTTCCTCAGTTTTAATTCTCGCTGGCTTAAAAGGCTGAGCAGTACAGGGGTGTAATCTGGATTTGGTCACATGAGATTAGATGTGTTGTGAGATTGGGGTTGTGGTAATATGGTGATATAATTTAGATGTTGTGGTTCCCTGGTCTTTAAAGGCTGCATTACTGTAAAAGTGAGACAGTTTCTGAACGTATTATTCAACAGTTTTAGTGACATGAACAGTGAACGTCTCTACCTGCTCGGTCATCATATCCACATTACTAATTATCAATTATCAATAACTTCTGGTGTGTGAATGTGCTATTAACCAATGCAAAAATACTTATCCCCAGAATATTGCCAGATCACTGATACTGAAGTATTTAATTCAAGATATCGTGATATTTAATTCTGTCAGTATGGCCCAGCCTTACACTGCCCCCCCCACTAAAGAGAAAACCCATGTAGACTGTAAAAACAGTCATTCAACCAAGCACAGCTGAATAATATCCGTCCATTAAACTTGCATGGTGCTGTTCTGGGCTCCCTTTCTGTCTTTGTTCATCTCCTAGTTTATTTCAGCGGGAGTGAACAGGCATGTCCAAACACAGTCACATTTACTATGTTCTCACTGTCTCACTCCGGGACCTTTGCTGGTCTCAAATTTGGCTACTAAAATGGACCATTACAGGTTAGATGGAAAGGTCTTGTACAAGTGTTGTGTTGTAGCCATGAACAACAAACTGCTGGATGAGAGAAAGGACACTGTATGGAGAACAAAGCTGACAGTGGCAGATGATTGTAGGCCAGTGTGGAGGGTGCTAGATAAAGCCCCGCTGAACAAAAGGTCAGGCGACCTGCAGTGGAGGATCCTACAGGGGGCGCTGGGAGGAGATCAACCCAACTGTTTCTGTTAAGTGTCCTTTCTGTCGGTCGCCAGAGACAGTTTTTCCTTGTTAGGTGGAATGTAAAAGACTTCAGGTGATTTTTGAAGCTCTACAAATCATATTCTCTCACTGCAGTGAAACATGGAATGAAACTGTTTTTATCTTTGGTGCTGGGTACAAGAGAAAAGACGAAGAAAAGTGGCAACTTTTAAATTTTGTAGTAGGACAAACTTAAGTTTTCAGTTCATAAAAGTAGGAAAAGCCGAATTAGTAATGGTTCAGAGGACTATTTACTTCTTTTGTTCATGGCAAGGGTGAAGGTGAGAGTTTGGGTAGATTTCAGTTTCTTTACCCTGATGAACAACTCATATGAATTTATTGTGCGTTGGTGTTTCACTACAGCCATTCGCTCAGTCAATGAGGGGCAGTTGGTATTTAATTTTGTTTTTGCATAATGTTTTTTGAACCCTTTGGGAGTATGTGACCTGAACCACATTTTAAAAACGGCCTTTTTGGATGGTTTAATGTAAAGCAGTTGCTTATGTTTGATGTTGTGAAATGGATATGTCATTGTTGAGTTTTTGTTTTATGTAAAATAAAGAGCTGTTTAAAAGTCAAAATTCTCTCTCTTGCTCCCTCCCTCTCTCTCTCTCTCTCTCTCTCTCTCTCTCTCTCTCTCGTGCCGTACACCTTTCCATGTTTGGTTTCAGTTATACATACGGGTCGTATCTATGAGTGTATGACGTTAGGCTGTGCAGAAAGTAAGACCGTCTCAGGTAGTGTTGTAGTGGAAAACAGGTGGGTTGAGGGCCACATAGCACCAACAGAGGAAGTGGTTAGTGGTTGAGATGGTGAATACATTTCCATTTTTTGGAAATTTTGCCCTTTTTTCGCCCCCAATTTAATGTCCAAATCATAATTGACATTTGTTGTAGTAAAGTCTGGAAGGAAACCAGTAAGCCTTGGAAGGGGATTATTTTTAACATTAAAGACGGGGGCTAATCTGTGCACGCTGGGAACTGTTATTGTTTTGGTCTCAGTTTTCCCTTCTTTTGTGTTTTTGCATGCAGACGCGTGCCTTCAAGTAAACAGATGCGCACAGTGACCACAGTTTGTACTACTCTACTGTTCATGCTGAATAAACGGGCTTATACTGTGGAGAGTACAAGTGCTGCTTGTAGAATAAGCATAAGCACGTTCAAGGGGGAAAGGGGGAATTTGAATACCGGGTGCATTGGGGGCTGGGGGGGGGGTCAGTGAGGGAGTGCCGTGTGTGTGTGTGTGTGTGTGTGTGTGTGTGCGTGCATGCGCAGGGCGTCGGTGTCAGAGCAGAGAAACTGCCCATGGTGCATGCAGGGAAAGCATAAGGGAGGCACGGAGCCAGTGGGCCTCCTCTCCCGCAGTACTCCAATGTTTTATTTATCAGTGTGGCAAAGCAAGTGATGTGTTTAACTCAACAACAAGCGCAACAGCAGTAGAAATCCCACAACACCTCCCCTGGCCTCAGCCAGCAGCCAACTTCTTGTTTTGGAAATGATGTGGCAGAAAATGTCTTTCCTGTGATTCACCCCCCCCCCTTTTCAATAAGCTGCAAATAGCTTGGTGGCAAAGGTGCCCCAACATAACCTCTTCCAAAAAGGAACAAAGAGAGAAGAATAATGGGGATAAGAAAGAAAAGAAGGAAAAACAATTCCCATTGTTATGAGGTATTTAAGAGAAAAAGAGATGCGTGAGGAATTCTGCACTTAAAGCATGCAGATGGTCTGGATGCCAACTTAATCCTGAGAAGCACCGAAGAGACCCTCGGCCAGTGCATCACTGACAAAAACGTGTGTGGGGCAGTGTTATGTGGGCTGCCGTGATGTCGGTGCGAGAATGGAGTACAGCAGAAAATTTAAAAGCGGTGCCACATGTATTGTACATTCACTGCCATGTGCACAGATTAAACCTTGTTTGGTTGGTTTGGTCAGCAACGTTGATGCAGCAGCAGAATTCTTTGAAACCATACAGATGTTGTACAAGTTCTTCTCCTACTTGGTCACCCATGAGCTGTTCATTAACAAACAGAACTGGAACCAACTGCACAGCCAGTTGAACTTAACTTATCCAACACACGCTGGGCATGTCAGTATGCGGCGTTGGTGGCTATCCGGGGATCACTGCCTGCAATACGGGCAACATTGCTTGACATCATGTCTCAGTCCAATGCACAGAGGAAAACCGAGGCCAGAGCTGTGATCACACTTACTGACGAACAGTTTGTCTTGCTTCTCGTGCCCTTCTAGGATCTGTTCCAGGTCACGAAATTCATGTCTGATCAGTTCCAATCTCCCAGTTTTGAGCTTTCTTCCATAATAGACTTAGCGGACTCGGTCATAGCGACATTGTCAGATAAATGCGCAGAGGCGTCACGGAGGGAAATTTGGGACAGAGCAGCGGACCTGTGCACCAAAGCATGTAAGCCAAGAGTGGGACACTCGAAAGGAGACAGGCACATCATCTTTGACATCTACAGTAGTTTGTTGTCGAGGCCCCAATTAGTGATGGGCAAAGCAGTTCTGTTCAGTGTACTGAGTCATTAGAATCATTTCACGACCGAGACTTCACTCCTCCCTAAAACGACCATGGGCGGTCAAAATGACTGCCAGTTTTTAAACTCTATATTCTGTCAAGATAAATACCCAATTGAGATATTAATGCATTGCGTATGTTAGTATGTCTGTTAGGAAATGACTGACACCAAAGTTAACATTTTAACAACTATAATACTATTTTTCAAACAATTTAAAATCACTGCTGTCCAACTCCTGTAAATACTGCAATGCCGCGGTGGTAGTCGTGGTGTGTCTGAAACGGCATCTGTAACCAGACATGTTTGCAATAATCAAAATCAAGTTTAGACTATTCCTGGAGAACCTTGGTGTGTTTCTAGAGCAGAGCAATGAACTTTGTGAAGGAAATGGTGCGACCAACACACATCATAAATAGTGACATGACATGCAAATTACGAGCGGTTACATTGACCACTCATGGTCGTTTTAGGTAGATCTTATTGTAACTTTTTTGTGCAATTAATCTAAAACTCATCTTAGTGCAAATATATGAAATTTTAGGAGCATTCAGGGAGCGTCAGGTCTGTCTTTTTTTTTTCTTTCACAAAGTTATTAAACTTTGAAAATCCAAAACGGTCAAAATGACCGGCTTGGTCGTTCTAGTGTTAAAAAGATTCATTCAAAAGATTAATTCACCAAATCATTCAGTGCTTGACCGGAACGCCAACTGCGTAATGCCACTCAGTGAACTGAAACATGGAAACTGAAACTTTCAGTTCAGCTCGCTAACTAGTGAACCAAAAACGGTCGGTCATGAAGGATGAGCCAGTGAGCTGAGAATTTAGTTGGAGAAAGATACTGTTTGCAAACTGAAAGCCGCTATAACAAAGTTCTACCTTATTATTTTCACAACACCTCATTATTGAATAAAATATTTGGTGCTACTTCCTACTTCAAGACATGAGGGAGAGGGGTGGGCTTGTGTGACTGTCTGTCACTCAAGGCTCACGTTCACTGTGTATGTACGTTCAGTGAATGGATCACTGAACAAGCACCGTTCCCTGGCAGTGAAAGGATCTGAAAGGTCTCGGGCTCAGCCACCCGTTTTTTCATATTGCAGATTTCACCACGCATTGTAAACTACAAAGGTAAAACTACGTAAGTAAACTACGTAAAAACAAAGTAATCGGGAACATTTATTTGTCACTTCGTTCCATGCACCTGCACACATGAAATGAAACGAAATATTGTTTCCCCCAGCCCACAGAAGTGCAACACAAAGACAAAAACACATATCCAAACTACAAAAAACTACAAAAACACATATCCAGCATATACAACAACAACAAAAAAATTGACTGTCCAAAAGAGTGAACGCCAAGATGACTGTTGGAACTGCCAGTCCGTATGGGTTAGCAGTTAGCTTAGCCTGCTCCGCTTCCGCGTCCTATCAGACCACCCTCGGTGTTTCCTCCTCGGACGCAGCTTCAGGCAGGGCCGTGGTCCCTGGGCCCACCGCACAGGGCAGATCAGCCTCCCCCAGCCGATCCAACGCTAGCTGTCCCACCCTTGACACATCTCCCCACACACCACACAACGACACCAAAAACACAGTCAACACTAGGCGATGCCGCCGCCAGACCGCCCTTGATGTCATTGGAACTGCCGGGTCTGCATGGGCTAGCAGTTAGCTCAGCCTGCCGCCCGCCCCCCCACATCCTCTCAGACCGCCCTCAGTGTTTCCTCTTTGGGCGCAGCTCCAGTCAGGGCTATGGTCCCTGGGCCCACAGGACGCAGCAGACCAAGCTCTCCCAGCCGATCCAGCGCCAGCTCTCCCAGCCACCAAACAAACACAGAAACTTAGATGCAGGCATGGACAAAGATACTGCATGGACGGTACTGGGTGAGGCCGCCGCAAACCCAAGTTCGCGCTGCCATCCTCCTACACCGGTACTGGATGAAGCCACTGCAAACGTGAATTCGCGCAGCCATCTTCCCGCACCGGAAGCGGAAGTCAACTGTTATACCTCTGCATGTTCACTCGCAACTGACTGAGAGCACAACAGAACTGACTGAAAAATGAACGGATCATATCAGGAAATGATTCAGTTCAGTTCATTCACCCAAAAGATTCATTCCTTTGAATGACTCATTCGCGAACAACACACTAGCCCCAACTGAGCGCACACCTGTTACAGCCCCAGATGGGCTGTGCACACATTGTTTCTACCCGGTAATTGACAGACTTTTGGGTGAAAGAAAAAGACATTTCTCAACTGAGGCCAGAAGTGTCCTGACCGGAATCTCAATGCTCAAGTCCAAACATGCATCTTTCCTGGAGAAGAAATGTCTGGAGCCCGTGACCCAGTTCTGTGGAGTGACAGAAGAGAACCTGACCCCAGAGGTACACCAAGGGAAGGTTCTGCTGGAAAAAAGAAAAGACAGGACATGTAGTGAATGACATGATGGGATTTCTTGCTTTAATGTGACCCAACCAGGATGCTTTTACAGATCATTGATATGTTTGCCTCCAACCAAAACAACCGGCGGCTTGTGCTCCTTTGAAAACATCAATGGTGAGTTTGAATATATTTTTAATAATAGGGTCGATTTGGAAACTGTGATTGACTTTGTCTAGTTTTATGTGGCCATCTGTTGTGCTATGTTAACTAGCTCTAAATCTTAAGCCTGGGGCATCCAGGTAGCATAGCGATGTATTCCATTGCCTACCAACACGGGGCTTGCCAGTTCGAATCCCCGTGTTACCTCCGGCTTGGTTGGGCGTCCCTACAGACACAATTGGCCATGTGTGCAGGTGGGAGGCCGGATGTGGGTATGTGTCCTGGTCGCTGCACTAGTGCCTCCTGTGGTCGGTCGGGATGCCTGTTCGGAGGGGAGGGGTAACTGGGGGGAATACCGTGATCCTCCCACGCGCTGCGTCCACCTGGTGAAACTCCTCACTGTCAGGTGGAAAGAAGCGGCTGGCGACTCCACATGTATCGGAGGAGGCATGTGGTAGTGCGCAGCCCTTCCCCGGATCGGCAGAGAAGGTGGAGCAGTGATTGGTACAGGTCGGAAGAGTGGGGTAATTTGGGCAGATACAATTAGGGAGAAAAAGGGGGGAAATAAAAAAGAAAAAAAGAAAGAAATTTCGAGCCCCACTACTGTGTGGATTAGCACTACCATAGTTTAGCCACACACAAAAAAAAAAACTGCCGCTGCAACTGATATCGGTGTAATTGTCATCAAGATTGCAGAGGACGTTTTGCAAAGGGACTGTACAGTACACTGGAGGTAATTCCAGTTCTTTGTGTATTTGTATCTAATTAGAATATACCACACTGATTGTCATTATTAACCCTGTTTTCTGGTTTATTAACCTCTTCTTTGATCGCAGCTGAAACAGATAACACAACTTGGGTGGGGGAGAGCAGTCCCTTTACTTTGTAATGAAATGCAATTAGCAGATCAATTACAGCTCAATCAAACCTGACGGGGGGGGGGCGAAAACAAAATCATGTGAGCCACAAAGGGCCAGATTCACAGACAGCCTATGCTGCTATTGGACATACGCTCTGATAATTGAACCCAGGGTTAAGGAAAAAAAATCCATTTCTAATCAGGGATTGTGATATCCCCGGTGTCCATGCTAAAATAGCACCTATTTCTCAAAAATTCCCCTGTGAACTGAGGCCATGCTGCGATGTCCTAAATTAATCTTGCAAATCTTCTTGGCTTTCAGGGCTTCAGATGATGTATGGCACATGTGGTTGTAGTCCCCTATAGACCTGGTCAAATTTATTGAGTGAGTTTTGCTCGTGTTTTCCCTCAATCCAGTACGAGAGCCAACCAAACACTAACGTGGCTTGAGTTTAGCTCTGCTGGGATAATATTTGTCTTTTTTTTCCATGTTGGTTTACCTAACCCCTTTTCCGTCTATTCAAATTGGAATAACTGTTTGATGAAATGAACTAGATCACAGTTAGGCTCTGGCTGAACATCATGCTTCAATAATGCAGGAAATTGTGCACATTTGCATTTCCAGTTCTGCTTTTTTTTGGGGGGGGGCCTTAAATGTCCCTCTGAAAATCTGATAACAGAGCCACTAATCAATGAACCTCTTCTTGAAGGTGGGAAGGTGGTCCTCAGAAGGAATTTGTCTTTGGCTCCTTGAGGGTTACAGGGATGATGAATGGATGGATGGATGAATGGAAAATGCAACACGCTTTCTGTCTCACCCACACACACACACACACACACACACACACACACACCTCTCTCCCTCTCAGCTGAACAATTCTGGTGTAGGTTCCCTGCCTGCTAGTCAGGATATATTCATTTTCTCACTTTCCAATAATGGTGAGCTCACACTTTGTGCCAAAATTGTTGTATGAGAGATAAGGCCTTCGAAAACCTGTCACTTGGAAGTTTTGTTTACAAAGCCCTGTTTCTGGCACAACTGTTAAAAAAAAGGAAAGAAAGAAAAGAAAGTAAGAACCAAATTCAAAAAGAACAAATTTACCAATTTAAAGAACACAGCAGTGCAGAATAGATTGGGTGGTTGGTGCATTGGGAAGGAGGACTGGGTGCATGAGGGGGTGAGACGCAGATTGGATTCTGTTTGATGGAAGGAATAAAATGTAAATTTGATTTTTACATCAGTCTTTAAAAAGTCTTTTCATTTTATTGAAGAGAACTGAACCACCAGAGGGAGCAAGAAGCTTTGATTTTTTTTTTCTTCTTAAAACTGAAGCACATTAACTAAGTGCAGGAATAGCTGGGATCTTGCAGCTTGACTGCACCGATTACATTTCATTGATTTTTTTTTTCATGATTTTACTGCTTTAAATTGCTATTCCAAGCAATTTCTTCTTTTTTGTTTTTGCCGTACAAGTTCTTAAATGATCGGTGCAGATTTTTGATTTTTCCAAAACTATTCAGCAGAGACATCAAGGGCAGGGTAGACATCCAGCGAGATACCTTTGTGGTTGTGAAAGCTTCCTGTGAAGTGCATAGACTTATATCATCAACAGACTGATCTCATGCTAGGCAACAGACAGGTGGAAGTTTCCTCGCTGGGAGATAATGACTATTTGCTTTTCCAGCAGCTCTCACCAACATGCGGAGATATCCTCAATGAGAGCATCAACCGAGAAACGTGTGGAGGGATGGCAGCGCTGGCCGCCATTTACGCCGCCGCTCAGTTCAACTGATGTTTGGTGTCATTGAAAATCCCTCTCTACCTCTGACCATTAGTGTGAGTTATTCTAGGGTTGAAAAAATATTTCCAAGAGTTTTACCCTAGTTCATTTCGGTCCCTGATATAATCTGAAAGTCATGTTTTATCCATAGACTGCGTAAAAAGATGGATGTAGCACTTTTGATGTCACCCATTGGTTTCTTTTGGTGCAGTTTGAAACCAAAAGTGTGGCTTCATGCGCCCTGCCATTTTGTCAGTTGTTGGAGCCCAAAAATCCTCATTTTGGCAATGGGGTGGACCATGCGTGGAGTTAGGGTGAAACCTTGGCAGGCGGCTGATAGACCTGTCAATCAAGGCAGACACTTCTCAACATGCCACTTTCTCAATCCTTAATTTTCAAAATAACCACCCTTTCACCGTTTGCCAGACACAGAATTAGCAGTTGAGATGCCAGGTTCTTGTAGAAAAAAATTGTCTTTCTATTTGAAGGTAAAAGTTGGGAATTCTCTCACTGATTTATATTGGACCGGAAGTGTTTTGGAGCCAGTCATCTAGTGGCCAGGTTGGAACTGCAGCTTGAGGCACTTCCGCATTGCCTTCAACTTCCGTTCCCTGGTGGTTGCTGCTTGATTTTATCACCTGCCAAATAATCCTGTTTCAGAGTGCTTCTAATTACTTTTAATGCCTCCATGTGTCATGTGTCGCCTAAAATCTACTCTGTACTAGGTTTGAGACGTGACATTGGTGGGTGGAGAGAGGTTCGTGGTGGGCCATGGCTGAAGAAGAGAATAAAGTGAAGGAAGAGTTTGTCAACCTGAGAGAGGGGAGAGCGGGTGAAAGGTGGGGTGCTCCTCTGCCGACTGCAGCAGGACTAATAAATTGGATCATGTAGAATGAGGGAATACTAACAGCGCGGTGAGGTCGGAGGAGTCCGAGACCTCCTCTTGCAGTTCGCACATTATTTTTTCACCTTGTTAGCCTTAACACATGGCCGAAGCTCTGTTAGCGAGACCCTACTTGCTCTGTGATCAATAGCTGTGGATACTCGGAGGAAGCAGAGTCAAGCCAAGCGTGGAAGCTGAGCTTTGATGAGGGGATAGGGGTATAGAGCAGGTTTTGGGGGAAACTTTTTCTGGCACTTTCTTCATTGCTGCCATGCAGAATAATTGGCGCAGAAGTGTAACGATTGTTACAAGATTTCAGTTCCTTTCGACTTCACCCAGTTTGGTCCTTACACCAAGGGTGGACATACAGCATGTGTTAGCATGTGATGGATTTTGACACCCCAACAGAGAATGCTGGTAATGTTGTGAATTTGCCTTTATCAACGGGTATGTGACCATTCAGTCAATGGTTACAACCACATTCTCATCCCATGGTATCACATATTGATGTTGTTGAGAAAACTTGAAATATATGTGACACACAAGATACTATACTGATATGTCTGTATAGAGACACCACCACTGTTCCATCGACTCTAATGTTAAATTCCCAGCTTGATATATGAATGTCAATAACATACAGATTAGGTAGTAGTTAAGTTTATAGTTAGGTTAGGCAGTGGTTAACCTTCTGCGTCCAATACAGACACCAAAGGGTACCTTGCTTGTCACATCAATGCTTTGTCAACAGTGTCTATATATGCTGCTATTGGATGAAAATGGGCTCTGGTTATGGAGAGGTGTCTGTTTTCCATTCCTTTGTCAAAGCATTGCCATGGCCTTTTTCTTCACACACCGAGAATTTAACACAAGAAGGTGGAGTCTAAAAGTCGAAAACATCAACAGGAAGTACACAAGGAAGTACTTGAAAACTGTGATTGGTTCATTCTAAATCAAAGTAAATCAATGCACAAACCCCACATTAAAAAGTCTGTCCTCTACCAGAATGACTAATGTTGCCTTTCTCATGGGCACATGTAAACCATCAAAGTTCAATATGACAAATGGGTTTGGGGACGTTGCCTCTTCTGATGATTCATTTAAATTGCTTTTTGGAGAGGAGCCTAATAGTCTCGAGGTGGAGGCTCAGTGGTGACTAGAGGAGTGGTGTCATAATACACAACACTCTTTCAAAAGAAATGTGCGCACTCACTCACACTCACACACACACACACACACACACACACACACACACACACACACACACACACACACACACACAATCACAGTGTCCCCAATGCCTTCTATGCCCCAGTGGCAGCTGTCTAAAAAGGGGCTGATGGAGCATCCTTGAGCGAAAGATTAAGACAAGCATTTTAGATGACCACTCGGCCTTCCAATTTCCCCAATGGCCAACAGATGGCCCCTAATACAATAGAAACAGTCCCTGAAAGGGATCCTATCACACCAGCCATGGATGACACATACTGATGTGCTGATATGGACACGCTGGCATGAAATCACATAAAAGGATCACAGTACAGCTGGGTGTAAAACATGCTTAAGGGGTATGGACGGAGACAGGAATGCAGACACACACACATTGACTCATAGACATGCTGACTGGCTGCCATTAAAACAATATGGTGCATCAGAGGGATGAGTGAGGAGGTTCCAGTTTGTGTCAGAAAATCATTTTTGGGAGGTGTTCCCTCCTTTGGTTCCTCTCTAACATTCCTGTGATGTCGACTATTGACTGATCAGCCTCTGCAGCTCATAAAAAACACCAGCCCACCTAACGCCTCCTTCTTCTCCAATGCTCCAAAGACAATTCCATAAATCTGTGAGAGTTAATGTCGTGTTTGGTATGATGACCACACCTCCCGACTCATTCGCTCTCTCGCTCTCTCTCTCGTACTTTCTCTCTCACACACACACACACACACACACACACACACACACACACACACACACACACACACACACACACACACACACACACACACACACACACACACATTCATATAACCATCCCGCATTCCCCTCTCGCCTATCCAAGATTTGCTTCTCCCTCTTGGTTGTAACTCATTAGGTCACAACAAATCCACCTCTGTGATAATTACCACTATTGCATGCCTAACATTTAAGTCCCTCTTCATTCATTTCACCTGCACCTCTCTACCTCTCACCTCTCCTTAATTGATTATCGTCTGGCGCAAGTGGCATTTCCACTGTGCTTTGGATCACAGCTTCTCACGCCTTGTTTTTGTGAATGAGAGCTTAACAATAAGCATCACTGTGTGGCCCTTTTCACTGATTTATCTAAGGTTTTTGATACTGTGGATCATAAACTTAAGACGTATCAGTTTATCAACATCATCGGCGGTCACTCAAAGTGAGTATGACTGTCCTCTCTGTTGGGTTATCTACTTGTGGGTCCTCAGATGGCTATAGAGGCTGAGCCACGATCCACATACTTTGGTGCAGTGTGGACAGGAGAAAGTGGTGTTTGTGGTGGTTGAGCCTTTTTCTCTCTGTCCTCGTGGTGCTTTTGCTTTTTTCTGTGGCACAGTGGAGTTCCATTTTATGATGTGTAGCTTTTTCCTGCACGGATTTCTCCCACGAGCGTCTATCCAGTGCAATGTGATCCCAGTTGCTCGATGTAAAATTTAATTTCTTCACACTGGTCTTGATATTGTCCTTGAAACATTTATTTTGCCTGACGGGAGCTCGCTGACCTTCCTTCAGCTGGGAGTACAGGATCTGTTTGGGTAGACGTGTGTTGGACATGCGGATGACATCCCTGTCCATCGGAGTTGGTGCTTCATTAATGTGGTGGTGATGCTAGTCATGTTGGCTTCTTCCAGAACACTGATGTTGGTGCGTCTGTCCTTCCAGCTGGTCCTCAGGATCTTTCGTAAGGATCTTTGGTGGTGTTGTTCCAGGGCTCTCAGGTGCCTGCTGTAGGTAGTCTATGACTCTGCTGCATGCAGCAGAGTGGGGAGAACAACAACTCTGTAGACCAGGAGTTTTGTTTGGGCCTTTAGGTCTCGGTCTTCAAAGACTATTCCCGAGTCTGCCATAAGCGCCACTGGCACAACTCAAGCAATGGGTGACCTCAGAGTCGATGTCAGCTTTTGAGGAGAGAAGGCTGCCGAGTTAGGGGAAGTGATCAACGTTTTCAAAAATGTTGTTGTCCACTTTTATGGTGGGCTGGGTAGGTGGTTGGTTGGGTGGAGGTTGATATAGGACCTGTGTCTTCTTGATGTTTAATGCTAGACCCGAGGCTCTGTATACCTGGCAAAGGCTTTCAGAATGTCCTGGAGATCTTCTGCGGAGTGTGCTGCGATGGTGTTGTTGTCTGCATGCTGAAGCTCCATGATGGTGGTGTTGCAGACTTTGCTCTTGGCCTTGAATCTATTATGGTTGAAGAGTCTGCCGTCAGTTCTGTATAGGATTGGGATCCCCCGTGGATGCTCTTAGCCAGTGAGGTGGAGTATTGCAGCAATAAATATGGCAAACAGGGTGGGTGTGATGGTGTATCCCTGTTTGACCCCTGTTTCCAGAGTGAAGGGCTCTGACTCAGCTGCTGTTGCAGAGCACTGTGACTAACATGCTGTCATGTAGAAGTCTCAATATTCTGATGTAATTGTCAGGGCAGCCATATCTTAATAGTATGCTCCACAGAGCCTGGCGGTCTACCAAGTCAAAGGTCCTTTGTTAGGTCTATGAAAGCCATGTACAAAGGCTGCCTTGTTCACGGCATGTTTCCTTGAGTTGGCATGCTGTAAATATAATGTCTGATGTACCTCTAGATGGGCGGAAACCAGACAGAGATTTTGGGAATAGTTCCTCAGCCAGTGGTAATAGTTGGTTCACGAGGACACGAGCGAGGACTTTGCTTGTTGTTGATAGGAGTGAGATGCCCCTGTAGTTTCCCAATTCTGCCTTGTCCCCTTTCTTGAATATGGCCACTAATTAGGTAGATAATAGAGCATCCCTGAGCTCTGAAAGAAGTTCTTCTTTTTCCCAGACCTTGAGGAGGAGGGTGTGGATGTGATGCAGGAGCTCTGGTCCACCTTTCTGTAAGATCTCAGCTGGGATCCCATCTGGACCAGTGGCCTTGTTGTTCTTAATGCACCTGATGACATCTTGAACCTTTGTCATGGTGGGAGGTTCCCCAGTGTCTTCTCTGATGGGACTCTGGGGAATGTGGCTGGCAATGTCTTGTTCAGCTGCCCTGTTGTGGTTGAGGAGTTCCTAGAAGTGCTCCTTCCATTGGTTTAGAGCTGTCAAAACAAACTGGTGGTTTGGAAATTATTTATTGGGCAGATCTCAGTGTGTGCAGGCTGAAAGTATCACTTCTAGCTCGCTTAGTATATCCAAGGGTGTGTCCCAGGGATCGGTCCTGGGACCGCTCTTATTCACTATATATATATATATATATATATATATATATACACACATATATACACACATATACACACATATACACACACACATATATATATTTATATACACACATACATACAACTGTCTCTATCCAAATGATTCCGACGCAAATGTCCACTTTTATGCTGATGACACTGTGATATACTGCTCTGCATCTTCACCAAATCAGGCTCTTTGTCAGCTACAACTTGCTTTTATTATTATACAACTCACTCCGTGTGATTTAAAACTTGTTTTCAATGCTGTGAAAACAAAACCCATGATGTTTTCAAATGCAAAGTCAAAGCCACTGAATCTTCCATCTATCACAACTTTTCAGGGGTCTGAGATTGAATCTGTACGTCAATAAAAATACCTAGGAGTCTTAACTGATGATTCTCTCTTTTTTAAGCCTCACATTCAGCAACTGGTGAAAAAACTGAAGTTGAAATTGGGTTTTTATTTAGAACAAGTTTTGCTTTTCCTTCGGGGCCAAAAGAAGACTTGTTGCTGCCACTTTTATATCTGTGCTGGACTATGGCAATCTTGTATACATGCATGCATCTTTGCAATGCCTGCATCTGCCGGATACTGTCTACCATGGAGCACTGAAGAGTTTATTACAGATTTCAAAGTCCTTACTCACTATTGCTCCTTGTATGCTTGGGTTGGATGGTCTGTGTTTGTGCTATCATCTTAAGAGTAGGAATACCGGTTTCATTTCACCAACATTACAGAGGAATAATCACACTTACTCATTGGTGTTGCCTGAACAAAAAGAAAAACTTCTTTTATTATGCGCATGTGCATTTGTACATGCAGGCCATGACGTCAGTGTAAGAGCACATCTTTACAGACTCGTTCCATATAAGTTAACACCCCCACTTGCTCTTATACTGCACAAATTGTATTTAGAGTCAAGATTCAAGATTTAGTTTATTGTAATTTTCTTTATGTACCTGCGCAAATAAATAAAAACGAAATGCTGTTTCTCCCAGCCCACAGCAGTGCAACAGAGAAGATAAAAATACACATCCAAAAATTCCCTAAAAACGGTACCACTAAAATATAAAAACAGAGAGAACAAAACAAAAAAAGCACAAACAATTAACAACACAGTCCATTCCAGTGCAACACAGTCCATTAAAGTGCCATTTAAGTTTAAATGTTGGCAGCCAGTGTCTGTCAACGAGTGACCAGCACTGATGGGGAGGGGGGGGGGTTAGAGCGTAGGTGGATGGGCATGACCATGGAAGGGGCACAGTTTGTTAATAATCCTGACTGCTTGTGGATAGAAGCTATTTAGCATTCTGTTGGCTTTAGCACAGATGCTGCTGTACCTCTTTCCAGACGGCAGGAGGGAAAACAGGTTGTGAGAAGGATGGTGGAGATCCTTAATGAGGCTGGAGGCTCTGTGAACACAGCGTTGATGGTAAATCTCCAAAGGGAAGGGGAGAGGGGCACAGATATTGTTGCTAGCTGTCTTCACTATCCTGTTCAGCTGGTGTTGTTAGGTTGCTTCTCAGTTACTGATTCAGGAAGTGAGACCATAGGTTAGAATGCTTTCAATGGTGCCCCTGTAGAAGGTGGTGAGGGCTGGAATGGGGAGGCTTGCCCTTTTACGTCTCTGGAGGGGATGGAGCTGCTGTTGGGCCTTTTTAATGATGGCCAAGGTGTTAATGGTTGAGGTCAGGTCGTCCACCGGGTGCACTCCCAGAAACTTGATGTTACTGACCCTCTCCACAGTGGTGTCATCGATGGTCAGCGGCATATGATGGTGCCTGCCGACCCTCCTGAAGTCAATCACCATCTCTTTTATTTTGCTTATATTCAGGGAGAGGTTGTGGGATTCGCACCACACCATTAGCTGTTCCACCTCCACCCTGTATGCAGATTCATCATTATTGCTGACAAGACCCAACACAACTTATCAACTTAACACTTTGGGCACAGTTATACATTTTAAAACTGTCTGGCAGTTCACATTGCAAACATATAACCTACAATTTTTTCAATTTTGATTTTTGTTACAGGCTTAGTCAAAACATCTGCAACCATGTCTGCTGTTGGACAGTACTCAATGGTTAGTTTACCATCACTGAGTGCGGACTGAATGAAATGATATGTGATGTCGACATGTTTACATCTCTGACGACACAATGGGTTCATTGACAAAGCAAGTGCACTGTGATTATCTTCAAAGATTTTTACTGGCGCATATTGTCACTCATTGTCCATCCTACCCAATAGCTGTACAAGATGCAGACTTTCCTGTGTAGTAGCAGCCAGCGCCATGCTTCATCATCATCAGTTCCATAATCTATGGAGGTCGTAGGAGCACAGCTGATGCCTCAACAAGTCTCTTCCACCATTCCCTATCCTGCTTCACATGTAGATAAAGCTACTGTTAGCTGCTTCTTAGATATCCAGGAAATAACAGGCCCACTTTCAGATAAACTAAAAAAGTACCCTGTTGCGCTTCTCCTGTCATTTTTCTAAACTTATATTTATTGGATTTTTCATTTTACAAATCACAGAATCAACATGAAATAAATGCAGTATAACTCCCATCCCTTCCCCCCCCTAACATCCTCCAAAATGACATCAAGTACAAATAAATATATGACAGATATACAGTGACCTCGTTCACATAAACACAGACAAGGGAGACCGAGGCACACTGGGTCAATGGGAATAATCAGGTCTTTGTGATCTGAGCCAATGAGCAGTGTGGGGCGCACCTTGTGGAGGGAAGGTATTGGTAGGCCTTTTAGGTGTCTGTATTTTTGTAGTAGGGTCGACAGTGTGTATGTATACTCTGCCAGACTGAGGTGGTTTGCGGTGAAGGCATCTTAGATGTACATTTTTTTATGTGGCTTATTAGCAGGAGATATAGAGAAGGAGACAGAGGCTCCATGCACTGTCTTAATGTCTTGGTGTACCGTACGTAGTTTCAGGGCTTCAGCTGTTCCTTGCAGTCCCAGGTGCTGTGCAGCATCGGAGAGCAGGATGGTGCACTCTGAGCCCATCCATCCATTATCTTAACCGTTTATCCTGCTCTCAGGGTCGCAGGAGCCTATTCCAGCAGTCATTGGGCGGCAGGCGGGGAGACATCCTGGACAGGCCGCCAGGTCATCACAGGGCCAACACACACACCCATTCATTCCTTGGGACAATTTAGTACAGCCAATTCACCTCACTTACATGTCTTTGGACTGTGGGAGGAAACCGGAGCCCCCGGAGGGAACCCACGCAGACATGGGGAGAACATGCAAACTCCACACAGAGGACGACCTGGGATGACCCACCAAGGTTGAACTACCCCTGGGCTCGAACCCAGAACCTTCTTGCTGTGAGGTGACTGCGCTAACCACTGTTCCACCGTGCCTCCACACGCTCTGAGCCATCATCAAGAATAGCATATGTCTCCAATGCTCTATTCACAACTTTGAGGAAGACTCTTCCACCATGGCAAGGCTGGTCCAAGTACAGCATCTCAAAGTCAGAGTTGTAGAGGGTGGCGCTCTCTGAGGGAATATCTACGGGCTCTGCAGCACTCCACTGATTTACCTCGTAGAGAGAAGACAAGTGCTTTCCCTTACAGAGATGACAAGGCTTCTTTAAGTCACAGTCTTTAGCTAGGTGCGCTCGGGCACACTTCCAGCATCGCTTATTCTCTTTAATCCAAATGACAGCCTGATCTCTAGTAAGGGCAGCAAAGTCTGTGCACTGGCTCAAATAATGTGCTGTACTGTCGCAGTAGGGGCAGTGAATCTTTCCCTTTCCTTTAACCTTTGGTGGGAGAACAACTGGGTGTGGTCTTACATGGGAAATGCTCTGCTCCATGCATGACAGTGGCTTGTCGACTCAGGGGTCAAGGTTTCTGTTCTCTTCTCACAGGGGAAACTTGGTCTATGGGGTCAAATCCCAGACAGTCTGCCTCCAACTGCAGCCACTCTGCAAACTCTAGCAGAGATGTTTTGACTTGGTTGGGGTTCTCTCTAATTTAGTTTCCCCTGAATCTCTGCTGCTGTGAGCGGGGTAGTCTATTCAGTAGACGTTTCCCATTTAATCCACTCTGCAGCTCCTCCACACCATCTTCCTTTAGGGCTTTTAGCATGCCTACAATGGCCTGTACATGCAGTGAGAAGTCATCCAGGGCCCGCCCATCTCCTGCAGGAATGGAGGGCAAGTTCTCCAGGGTCTCAGTTCCCTTTAGAGTAATCTGATAAGGCCATCCATGCCTACTATCCAGTGCCTGCAGTGCATTGGTATAAGGGGTGGAGGACTCAGCATGGGCAAGAACAAGCCGATGAGTGTTTGGGGTCTTTACATGCTTAAACAGTAGAGCAGAGTGGCTCAGAGTGGCTCTGGTGTAGGAAGTTACTGAATGAGAGGCGAAGCTCTACGTACTGTGCTCGGTCTTCTTTGGTGAAATCTGGGAATGTTGGCCATTCAACATTGTGGAGTGGAGTGGATGGGAAGGAACATGCTGTGATGCATCTGGTCTGAGCTGGGACTTTGCAACTGGAGGGGTAACATGGCTATCAGTAACTGGATCTTGTTTAGTAGGTGCAGGGTGATGAAGGGTTGGGCCATAAGGTTAACTGCCCAATTAGCATCACTATATGCTACAAGTTAGAGTTTTTCTTCTCTTTTCTTGTAACACAATTCCTGGTTCATTGTACCCTTCAAGTCCCTCAGTACATGTTTAGCTGTTATCCAGTGTTGTTCTTTTGGCTTTGATAGGTATTGTGACAGCTTGCTTACAGTCCAACTTAGATCAGGTCTTGTACATGTCATTACATATATCAAGCTGCCTATCACTTCACAATACCGCATTGAATCAGCAGGTTTACGATCATCATCATCAACGTTTGATTTTGGTTCACATGGGGTTGATCTTGTTTTACAGCCAGCCATACCAAACCTGTCCACTATCTTTGTTATGTACCCTTTTTGGTTCATCCTTATTTCTCCTTGTCTCTGTGTGAAATCAGTGCCTAGAAAATGCCTCAATCTCTCAAGGTCCTTCATCTTAAATGTTGCCCTTAACATTTCTTTCACACCATCGAGTGAGTCCCTGTCACTGGCAGCGGTAATTAGATCATCAACCCAAATTTATCATAGTTATCCTTTCATTCTCAGTTTGTTTACTATAGACACAGTGGTCTGTTGGATTCTGTGCAAAACCATTTTCACTGAGATAATCATGCAGCATTTTATTCCAATTTCTTCCGGACTGTTTCAGACCATACGATGACTTATTCAGTTTATAGACTAGCTTTTCACCTGTGTCTGACTTGACTTCAAATCCTTCAGGTTGCTCCAGCCACACTTCACAATCGATTGGAGCATGCAGATTGGCTGTCTTAACATCCATCTGGTGTAAGTCATACTGAGCTGCTAGCTGCATTAGAGTCTCCCCGTAGTCTATTCCTGCCACTTAATAATAAATCAAACTTATATAGCGCGTTTCTAACACTCAAAGTCGCTTTACAATAAATGGGGTGAAACAAACAGCACGTGAAACAACACTTGGCTTTGCAACATATCTGGCTTTGTATGTCTCAGTTTCATCTGGATTACCTTTTAACTCCATAGACCCACCTGCCCCCCACTGCATTTTTGCCTTCTGGCAGTGTGGTCAATGTAAGTGTATTGTTTTCCCTAAGCGGATTCATTTCCTCCTTCATAGCACTAACCCAGATCTCTGATTCTTCTGAACTCATAGCTTCCATGAAGTTTTGTGGTACATTACACATCACTCTGTAGCAGTAGTGAACATTGGTTAATATTTGGTCATCACACTCCACTTTACACTCATAGTCTTTCAGGTACTGAGGGCATTTCCTGTCTCTGCTGGGATAGCGTGTACTCTTGACTATTTTCCTGCTGTCCTGTCGGAGTGTCTTTTTCTCTCTTTAAAGTTTCAACTTGAGACTTTTTTGTCTCTTTTTGACTTTGGATTTTTACCATGGGGGATTCAAATCTCTTCCCATAAAAATCGCCTTCACTCATTCCCAGATCTGTCTGAGTCTGATGTTTGACAACACCTTTGACAGTGAACTTCACTAAACTGTGTTTTAGAACTCTTCCTGTGTCTCGGTAGTAGACTAAGTATGTTGGGCTGTTTTTGTCATAACCAACAAAATCCCCCTTTCACATCGCGAGTCTTAACTTTTTCTTGTCTTGTCCGTATGCATAACAAACTGATCCAAATATTTGTATCTTTGAAAGATTAGGCTTCCTCCCTGTCAACATGTAGTGTGGAGTTTGTCCTACACATCTGTTGTAACACGTGTTGTAGATTACTGCAGCAGTCAATACAGCATATTTCCATAATTTGTTTGGTAGGTTGCTCTCAAGCAGCATGCATCTTGCCATTTCAAAAGAGTGTCCTCCAATTTCTCTCTGTTGTCCCGTTCTGATGAGGTGAGTACGGTGCCGATGTCTCGTGCCTCATGGCTTCTTACAGAGAGCAGTGACTGGAAGTCTTGTGCTGTGAACTCTGTGCCAATATCTGACCTGATACACTCTATTTTCCCATAAGGGGCCACATCAGCAATTAACTTTTCAATGGCTTTGACAGTGTCACTCTTTGCTTTCAGGAAGTACACAAAAACTGCCCCTGAATAATCATCAGTAAATGCTAGTGTACTTAAACCTGTCTTTTGCCTCTGGCTCTATAGGGCCAGACAAATCAGTGTGTACGAGCTCAAGTGCTGCCTTTGCTCTCTCATCAGGCTGTCTATTTCTACTCTGAACAAACTTCCCTTTTGTGCAGACTTCACAGTTTAGGCTAGATTTATCAGTCTTACCCTTCATTTTCATTCCCTGTTACATTTTCCAACTTTGACACATCTTCATAATTACAGTGACCAAGGATTTGATGCCACATTTGAATATCATAGTACCCATAACATTCTTCATCATTTTCATCACTTACAGTGTTTAGATAGTAGAGTCTATCATACACCTCAATGACAAATGTAGCACCATTCTTGTGGATGAGCTGGTTACATCCCTGTTAAAAGTTGACTGAAGCGCCTTTGTCCATCGCTGCTTTAACAGAGAAATATCCTGTGGAAACAACGGTATGTACAGCGCCTTCATCAGTGTTGTTTTCACCCGACGACCCTCGCTGTCTCTCAGGCAGACCTCAGCAGCACCTGTCCGTAATGCAACACCGCCTACTCTTGCTCTGTCAGCTAACTCCAGGAAGTGTATTTCCGGTTTGAAAGTCTCATCAAACTCCTTAAACTTCTTGATGTCTGCGATTATGCGTGACGTTGCTCCTGTATCAACCATCAGCCCTTTTAGTTTCAGTCCACGAACCTGGCATTCACTTATTTTGAATGTAATTGTGTGGTCTTCAGCGTCGGTTGCTTGTTTCACATTGTCTTTCCTTTTTTGTCTGCAGTTTGCGTCTTTATGAGTGGAGCGCTTGCAAAACTGTACCACTGTCTCTGCTCTCTACGCTAGCAGTACATTCCCGGGCCTTATGCTCCTTCTGGCCACAGTTGTAGCAGGTTAACATTGTCTCTGACTCTTTATCTCTCCCTGTCAATCCGCCACTTGCCTTAATCACGATGTCATCAGTCGAGCTGGTGTTAAACTTCTCTGTGCTCTCGTAGCTCCTCAACTTGGTTTTGAACTCACCAAAAGTTATCCTCTCATCACCCTGCGTTCTGTGGAGGGCAAACGGCTCAAATGACTCGGGCAAACCTTTCAGGATCATTGCAATCAACAGCCCGTTGTATGGAGTCTCTTTAGCATTCCTCAGTGCTGTAATAGCCATCTCTGCACAAATAACATAGTCTGTAACACTCTCGTTTGTGGCTTTCTGGAGAGATGTCAGCTCTGTGTAGAGGCTAATCACAGGTGGTTTCCCTTTCCCAGCATAATGCTCCCTCAATATTTTAAACGATTTTCTCCCATCGTCCGTTGCTTCTCTCATAATGAGGGAAAGACTTTTGTCGTCCAAAAACTGTATCAATTCAGCGTAGGCGTCTTCATTTTTCTCAGTGTCCTCGCCCTCTTCCTCGTTGGGCTCTTTCAGTATTGTCCCCTTTAGCCCTAGCAGACGCAGGTGCCCCAGAAACTTTGTCTCCCATCACTCGTAATGTTTTTCATCTCTGTCAAAACAAACGGTGCCATCGGTTTCCTAGTTCCCTCCTGGGCCCATAACCTGTTGGCGCTGTCATCTTAAGGTTCACAAACTTTACAGAGGAATAATCACGCTTACTCATCGGTGTCGCCTGAACAAAAAGAAAAACTCCTTTTATTACACGCATGAGCATTTGTACATGCAGGCCATGACATCAGTGTAAGAGCACATCTATACAGCCTCGTTCCATATAAGTTAACAGACTGCTTTGTCCACCCATAGACTTAACTATTGGCATATTTTTACTTGTAAATCTATTCTTGGTTTGCATTTATCTTACCTACAGATCTACATCCTTCAGAAAAGCACGGGAAGTGTGCTGCTCCTTCTGCTTGGAATCAGTTGCAAAATGACCTGAATCTTCAGGAGCCGGTCTCTCTCTTCTTAATGACATCGAGACAGGCACATCTGGCTGCAGATGTTTTGACTGATTTACATTGCCCCTGTATGATCCCTGATGTTGATTACTTGTATGAATATTTTTCACATTTCATGATTCTGTGTTATTTTTTATCTTTATCGTAAATTGTTACATGTTTGTATGTTTGCAACCCTGTTAATTGTACTGCTGCCAGTCTTGGCCAGGACACACTCGTGAAAGAGATTTCTAATCTCAGTGAGTCTTTTCCTGGATAAATAAAGGTTAAATAGAAATTTGGTAAGTGGTGGATGGGTAGTTGAGTGGGTGGGTAGGTGAGTGGCGGGTGGCAAAGGTTGAATTATGATAATTATGATAAGTGATTTGAGCCTTCTGGGGTGATGACCGCCCAAGCAGCTCGGCTTGTTATGTTCTGCTTGGCACACCTTCTCATACAGGGACCGCTCACTGCTTAAATCAGGGCCGCTCAATTTGGGGACTGAGGGCCACATTTGGCCTGTGCTCCCTTTGTTATAGCCCACCATGGCATTCTACAAGTTCATGCTTATTCTCCTCTAATTTTGAAAGTGCTGTAAAATCCTAACCGTAAAGACTATGAAATGTAAATTGTGTGCAGCTAAGAAGTACATAATCTGAGTTTTACAGCAGTATACAGCACAACACTGTTAAACTTCTCTATTAAATAATGTATGTCTTATCTACAAAGAATTACACAACTCTCTCTCTCCCACTCTCCCCCCTCCGTTTTTCATTTTTAATATTTTTTTTCAGTATAATTTTTACACAACAGAAGGGAGTGATAATCATAAAATATTTAAGGATATACTCACGTACTGTGCATGTATCTTACACCACTGGCTTTGAGTCAGCCTGTCAAGATGGAGTGATTGAGGCAGTGGCAAACTGATGAAAGAAGATTTAGAAAAACTCGGCAAGATGACTTTTTATACAGAGATAAATTCGACAGCAGTTTGTCTCATTTGCAGAGTTGCCGCTCTGAGAGAATAGATCCATTGTCCCTATGAAATGTAACATTCCCTCGTTTTTCCAAATCACAGCGGGGATGACCGAAATGAGAAGCAGGTGACCTCAGCAGCTTGCCTTGCTGCAGCCACCATCAGCACACGAGAAGGCAACCCACACAATACAGCTGTTTTAAACTTAAATTTCTAAAGCACCTCGAGTTGCCTGCACTATCTGTCAGAAAGGTGTCTTTATGCTCCCAAAAAGAAGCCCTTACATTTTTGATAATCATCTTTGCAAATTAATAAAATTGCTGTTAAGCAGATTATAAAGTAGGGTGTCTGAGTGGCATGGCGGTCTATTCCATTGCCTACCAACATGGGGATCGCTGGGTTCAAATCCCCGTGTTACTTCCAGTTTGGTCGGGCGTCCCTACAGAAACAATTGGCCGTCTCTGCGGGTGGGAAGCCAGATGTGGGTATGTGTCCTGGTTGCTGCTCTAGCGCCTCCTCTGGTCAGTCAGGGTGCCTGTTTGAGGGGGAGGGGGGACTGGGGGGAATAGCATGATCCTGCCACGCGCTATGTCCCCCCTGTTGAAACTCCTCACTGTCAGGTGAAAAGAAGCGGTTGGCGACTCCACATGCATCGGAGGAGGCATGTGGTAGTCTGCAGCCCTCCCCGGATCGGCAGAGGGGGTGGAGCAGCGGCCGGGATGGCTCAGAAGAGTGGGGTAATTGACCAGATACAATTGAGGGGAAAAAGGGGGGGGAGCAGCTTATAAAGTAATGTTTTTATTATTTTGAAATTTTATTTAAGATTTAAAATGTTAATTTCCTATAAAATATACATATTAAGGTAATGTAATTTCACGTTTTTGGCCTGCGGCCCTCCATCCAGATTAATTTTTGGCCCTTAATTTGGGCACCTCTGTCTTAAATAATGCAGCCTCCATTTAGAGCGATGGACTTGTTTGGCCAGTAAATGGTATTTTACTGTGGATTGGATTAAGAATTTCACACACACACACACACACACACACACACACACACACACACACACACACACACACACAATACTGACCCTGGATGTGGAGTTCAGCCTGGGAATTTGGTTTGTCCCAGTGTAGAATGCACATATACACAATCGCGTGTGTGTGTTTTTTTTGGGGGGGGGGGGGGCGAGACAGACAGAGAGAGTGGAGGCCAGAGAGAGAGAGAGAGCTTTTGGGACAGAGGACTCATGGTAGCATCAGCCACCGGGTGGACAATCTAATAATTACACTCTGCTGCCTCCTATCACATGCTGGGTTTTTTTCCTTTTCTCTTTACTCAGCTTAAAAAAAAGAGAAAGCGTTGGCGGGTACATGTTTGATGTGTTAAAGGTAGATGGTGGAAAATGCTGACTTTGCACGGTGCTCTGAAGATAGAGAGAATATGTGGACTGAGGGAAGGAGAGGGGTTAGGACAGCCAGAAGAAGCAGCAGGGGAGTGGGGACCCAGGCTGCAGATGAGGACTCTTCTGAACTCTTATCTTCATCTCTCTCACTGGAACAAGGCCAAAGGTGGGCCTTCAGCGAGCCTGTTAATGATGTAGCGACAGACTTTTAAAGGCTACCTGCCATACATCATCATCACACCCCCCCGCCCACCGACTCACTGGCGGCGTGCATGTCAGCACATGCAGTGACAGGTGCCACGTGGCAACATGTGCCATCGTCAGTACCCATCTCCCTCAAATTGGTCCCCATACTTTACTGAGTTACCTCGCAGTGCGACAGGGGTGTCTAGCTGACACGGTGGTGTTGCTGAGAGCACTAGGATGGTGAGGTGGACTTGTGTAATAGTTGTTTTATCCCTTTTTTTATTTTTGTGTGTGTGTGTGTGTGTGTGTGCCTGATTATATTCAACCTGGGTATACAGTATTTCATTCTTGGGCAGGTTTTTTTTTTTTGTCAGTTGCAAGGTGTCAGTGAAAATACATTTCTTGAGAAACACGAGTTAGAGCTCCGTAAAACAGTGTTTAGCATAAGGCTAGTCTATAATTCAATATTCGTGTTTATCATCTTTCAGTGTTATTCTGTCAGAATGAGATACAATTTAGATATTGTCATATTGTGATACACGGCTCTGTGATGTAATAAATGAGATAAGGAGAATATATTACCAAAAATTTCTCAGAAAATGATGTCTGAAATATTTGAGGGAGCATTATTTGAAAACCAGTTGTGGTTTGATATTATGCTTACTACATTTCCAAATTTTCAATGTGACGAACCTCAGTTGGATTCTTCAGCACAGCATTTTAGCCTATGTAAGCAGATGTCGTGATACGTATCAATATCGTGTCAAGCTGCCTGTGATTATTGCGATAATATTTTCCATACCGCCCAGAATTAATTTAGTGCACAGCAAACGTCTGTGATTTGACGCAGGTCTGAATGAAACAGAACAGTCAGGTGGGATTTTGTGAAGGGCGGGAGATTGATTTGACTGACAGCCAATCGCAGCCGGGTATTCTTAGAAGAATGTGGGTGTCAATATGGTGAGGGCTAGTTTCAATTTGGTGGTACAAGATCGCTCATTTTCTCTCAACCTCACTCCTATTCATTCAATGGACATTTTTGTTAGCATACACTGACGTAGCTTAAAAAATTACTGCATTTATATTGTATTTGAAAGACTATTTTTACTAACACAGAAATAACTTTGTTGTTGTTTTTGTTGAATTTCTAAAGCATGGTGTTTATTACTACTACTACTTTCGGCTGCTCCCATTAGGGGTCGCCACAGTGGATCATCCATTTCCATCTCTTCCTGTCCTCTGCATCTTCCTCTGTCATGCCAGCCACCTGCATGCCCTCTCTCACCACATTTATAACCCTCCTCTTTGGTCTTTGTTTTTTCGTCTTCCCTGGCAGCTCCATATTCAGCATCCTTCTCCCAATATACCCAGCATCTCTCCTCCGCACATGTCCAAACCATCTCAATCTTGCCTCTCTTGCTTTGTTGCCAAACTGTCCAACCTGAGCTGTCCCTCTAATATACTGGCTCCTAATCCTGTCCTTTGTCACTCTCAATGAAAATCTTAGCATTTTCAACTTGGCCACCTCCAGCTCCGCCTCGTGTCTTTTCATCAGTGTCACTGTCTCTAAGCCATACAACATAGCTGGTCTCACTACCATCTTGTAAACCTTCCCTTTAACTCTTGCTGGTACCCTTCTGTCACAAACATTCCTGAGTCTTCTCCACCCACTCCACCCTGCCTGCACTCTCTTCTTCACCTCTCTTCCGCACTCCCCATTAATTTGAACAATTGACCCCAAGTATTTAAACGCATCCGCCTTCGTCACCTCTACTCCTTGCATCCGCACCATTCTGCTGTCCTCCCTCTCATTCATGCATATTTATTCCATCTTGCTCCACCTGACTTTCATTCCTCTTCTCTCCAGTGCATACCTCCACCTCTCCAGGCTCTCCTCAATCTGTTCCCTACTCTCACTACAGATCACAATGTCATCTGCGAACATCACAGTCCACAGAGACGCCTGCCTGATCTCGTCCGTCAACCTGTCCATCACCTTTGCAAACAAGAAAGGGCTCAGAGCCAATCCTTGATGTAATCCCACCTCCACTTTGAACCCATCCTTCATTCCAGCTGCACACCTCACCACTGTCACACTGCCCTCATACATATCCTGCATAACTCCTACATACTTATACAGCATGGTGTTTAATAGATATAAATTAAATACAGATAAAATACATATTTTCATTTTATGGGACTTTAAAGTGCGGATAGCCTTGGTAGAAATATCAAACTCACCGAGGAATGCTACACAGTCATCTGCATCGATGTCTTCGTTTAAAAAAGGCTTCGCTATCGATGTGAGTTTTGGTAGCTGGAAATAATTTTCTCAGGCTGAGGGGTGCCAAAGGTCCTTCCACTCGCTCATTTAAAGTAGAACACAGAGTTTTAGAAGATAAATATTTTCCTATGTCTGACACTGTATCAGGCTGATTTTGGTGACGTTCCAGACAAGTCTTATGTAAACACAGCGAGGGTGGAGAGTGTTTTTGAGAGGCTGAATTAAACCATTTTCCAGAGGTTTTAGCAGAAGAAAGTGCATGTTGTCCTGGCCGCTGTTCTGAGTTTGACATGTTATGTGATGGAGGTCTTGGTCTGCTGCAACACCTCATAGGTGAACTTCATTCAAACTGTACTGAATCAAAGACCGTATCTGAATTAAAAAAAAAAATACTGACCCATGCTGAAATCGTAAATTGGGAAATAATTTCAATTAGCACATCTCTGTATTTTTTGCATTTAGATGTGAGGCAACTCATTGACCTGGAAGGGAACTTTTCTCTCTTACTCACTCACAAACTAGCTAGCTAGTCCTATGGTGTAAATGTGCATGTGTGTGTGCTTGGGGGAAGTTCTTGTAATTGCTAAAAAAAAAGGAATTAGTTTGGTAACCCTATAATTTCTAGGCTGTTAATTACATAGTAATTATGAAGCAATTACTAAGAAATTATGTTGTAATGTGAAGGAACGACACACCTGTCTTACCCTGTATGTGGGTTATACCATTCACTATATGGCCTGTGCCTTGGTCATGATGCTTGTATTATGGGATGATATAACTTGCTGAACATGTGGCATGCAGCTGTAGCTAATTTTGACTACCATGTATCATGAACAAGGCACAGACCCCCTCAACAAAGCCAAACACCACCAACTGCAACTGCCGTGCTGAGGCATCGTGCCCTCTTGAAAGAAAATGCCAGACAGGGAGTCATTTACCAGGCATCAGTGACAAGAGAAGACAACTGCAAAGTGGACACTTACATTGGACTAACAGAGGGCCCTTTTAAAATGAGGTCTAACACCCATATGAGTAGCCTCAGGAATGAGCATTCAAGAAATGCAACAGCCTTAAGCCGTCCGTCGTTGGTGAACAAGAATATTGGTTACTCTGTCTGATAGAAAATCCTTACTAAGAACAATGCATATTCAACTAACAGCAAAAGATGCAACCTGTGCTTAGCAGAGAAATATTTTACTATTTGCAAGCCTGATATGTCTCCCTTGAACAGTAGAAATGAATTGGCCACCAGTTGCAGACACAGAAAAAAATATCTGCTTTGCAATTACAAATAAGCCATTGTCATTATTATTCCACCCACCCCCCCCCCAACCCTCCATTGGATGATATACACTACCGTTCAAAAGTTTGGGATCACCCAAACAATTTTGTGTTTTCCATGAAAAGTCACACTTATTCACCACCATATGTTGTGAAATGAATAGAAAATAGAGTCAAGACATTGACAAGGTTAGAAATAATGATTTGTATTTGAAATAAGATTTTTTTTACATCAAACTTTGCTTTCGTCAAAGAATCCTCCATTTGCAGCAATTACAGCATTGCAGACCTTTGGCATTCTAGCTGTTAATTTGTTGAGGTAATCTGGAGAAATTGCACCCCACGCTTCCAGAAGCAGCTCCCACAAGTTGGATTGGTTGGATGGGCACTTCTTTGAGCAGATTGAGTTTCTGGAGCATCACATTTGTGGGGTCAATTAAACGCTCAAAATGGCCAGAAAAAGAGAACTTTCATCTGAAACTCGACAGTCTATTCTTGTTCTTAGAAATGAAGGCTATTCCATGCGAGAAATTGCTAAGAAATTGAAGATTTCCTACACCGGTGTGTACTACTCCCTTCAGAGGACAGCACAAACAGGCTCTAACCAGAGTAGAAAAAGAAGTGGGAGGCCGCGTTGCACAACTGAGCAAGAAGATAAGTACATTAGAGTCTCTAGTTTGAGAAACAGACGCCTCACAGGTCCCCAACTGGCATCTTCATTAAATAGTACCTGTTAGAGCCTGTTTGTGCTGTCCTCTGAAGGGAGTAGTACACACCGGTGTAGGAAATCTTCAATTTCTTAGCAATTTCTCGCATGGAATAGCCTTCATTTCTAAGAACAAGAATAGACTGTCGAGTTTCAGATGAAAGTTCTCTTTTTCTGGCCATTTTGAGCGTTTAATTGACCCCACAAATGTGATGCTCCAGAAACTCAATCTGCTCAAAGAAGTGCCCATCCAACCAATCCAACTTGTGGGAGCTGCTTCTGGAAGCGTGGGGTGCAATTTCTCCAGATTACCTCAACAAATTAACAGCTAGAATGCCAAAGGTCTGCAATGCTGTAATTGCTGCAAATGGAGGATTCTTTGACGAAAGCAAAGTTTGATGTAAAAAAAAATCTTATTTCAAATACAAATCATTATTTCTAACCTTGTCAATGTCTTGACTCTATTTTCTATTCATTTCACAACATATGGTGGTGAATAAGTGTGACTTTTCATGGAAAACACGAAATTGTTTGGGTGATCCCAAACTTTTGAACGGTAGTGTACATGAGATGCCTGTTATTGGATGTTGTATTTTCATGTTTTGCCTGTCTGCTCTTTCGGCTGTGCTCCGGACCCACTCCATTAGATGATGTACGCAAAGTACCCCGTTGGATGTTATTTTATTTTGTCATTTTTTAAAAGTATGCTATTTCAACAGTGCCCCAGCCCTTTAAGCCCTTACTTTTTCAAAATGAGCCCCAGCCCCTCCCTCATTGGTTGTCATGTTGCTGATGTTACTTTTCAAATGTTTCCTATCCTCCCATTGGTTGCTGTGCACCGTAACTAGGGGTGTAGTGCGAGGCAACATAGCATTTATTCTCTGTTTTTTCTTTATTATTTAGCTAGCTTGGCAGCTGATGGGTGCGTGACGAAACAGGCTTGTACCGCTATGTATTACAGTTTTTTTCCTACGTCTATCTTAATATTCCACTCCTCATTTGTTGAGCACTTTATCAACACCATTGGCGGTTTCCAGAAGAAAAAAAAACTTTCTCTCTCTCTCTCTCTCTCTCTCTCTCTCTCTCTCTCTCTCTCTCTCTCTCTCTCTCTCTCTCTATATATATATATAAAAGTATGTCCTTTTTGTAGAAAATCACATCCAAATGTTTCATTTATCAATTCTAGAATGAATTATCGTCATTAGAGAAATTCCAGTTAAGTGTATAAAAATTATGATTTTGATTTCACAAGACTCGGAACAATAAGTTTTGTTGTTTTACTATTAATCACTAGGTCCGAGTGTTGTAGGTGTCACTTGTCTCCAGATAAGAAAAACCCAGGTATGCCCCCAACATGCCAAACATCTTACAACCGGCCCTCAAAAAAAAAACACAAAACAAAAACAACAGAAAAAAAGAAATGTATTTTTATTTGTGGTCCTTTTTCATTTTTCCTCTCCACCCGTACTCGGCCTGAACACTGTTTAGCATGCACTTTGCTGCCGTGTGTTAAGCATGTCAGAAAGATGCAGACATCACAAGTGTCTCCTGCAGGTTTGCTGATAGAGAGGCAGCTGAAAAATGGATTCTCTCTCTCAGTCACTCCCTGTCTCTCTCTCTCTCTCCCCAGCCCTTCCCTCCCTTCTCTCCTGTCTCAGTGTAATGCAGAGAGGAGCCCTGAGCTCTTTTACGTGCAGACTCAAGCAAAAAGCTGTATTAAGGGGACAGAGGAGGAGATTTCACTGGAGAAGTAAGCTGACGGGAGGCGGTGGGGAGGGGGAAGGGGGGGGCGCAGGGGAAGGAAAATAAGGGAGAATTTGCCTGCTTTGCGCTAAGAAAGTGAGCTTTTCAAAGTGTAAGCACTGTCTGATTTCCAGCGGCGAAAAGCTGACGGCTCACCTGGTGAGGCACGCCGTTCACGGGGAACTCCACCGAGGCGGAGCACCTTTTGTCTTATTTGCAGTTAGCGGTATAGAATCAGAGGGGACCGGGGTGTTTGTTTTAACACTCAGCGACTCTGTTCCCCTCTGACGTATGGTGGCCCAGCTGAGCAGAAGATGCAGTGTACTGTGTGTGTCTCCATACAGCATCAGTGTCACAAATGTTTGTGTCTGTGTGTTCCAGTGCATGTACATTCTCATGTATGTGTGGGTCTGTTTGTGTGTGTGTTTGTGTGTGTGTGCGCTTGTGCAAATGTGTGTTCATGTGTATGTGTGTGAATTCATACGTGTGTTCATTTAGCATGTGTTTGTGTGTGTTCATTTGTATGTTCCTTTTTTTTCTTTTTCTTTTTTTTGGATATCCCCCCCCCCCCCTTTCTTTTCTCCCCAGTTGTATCCGGCCAATTACCCCACTCTTACTGAGTTGTCCTGGTCGCTGCTCCACCCCTCTGCCGATCCGGGGAGGGCTGCAGACTACCACATGCCTCCTCCGATACATGTGGAGCCGCCAGCCGCTTCTGTTCACCTGACAGTGGGGAGTTTCACCTGGGGGACATAGCACATGGGAGGATCATACTATTCCCAAACAGGCGCTCTGACCGACCAGAGGGGGCGCTAGTGCAGCGACCAGGACACACCCCCATATCCGGCTTCCCACCCGCAGACACGGCCACTTGTGTCTGTAAGGACGCCCAACAAAGCCGGAGGTAACACGGGGATTCGAACCTGAGATCTCTGTGTTGGTAGGCAACAGAATAGACTGCTATGCTACCCAGACACCCCTTTTGTATGTTAATAAGTGTACTGCATCAATCAGTCAGTCAAGCTGTATTTTATATAGCGCTTTTCTAGCTGCAACAGCCACTCAAAGCGCTTTACAATTAATTAATGCACACACGATTGTGTAAGATATTGTGAGAAAATACATGATTAAATGCAAGCAGTGAGGTCGTTTTATTATGCAAGTTAGAAATGGGAACGCCCCAAAAAACCCATGAACCATAAACTTCACCATAAAGCACCATAAACCTCACCTCTCTGTGGAAGGTGTTTATCAAGCTTTCCGAGGAGAGATGCTTGTACCCACTGCATGTGTGTGTTCATATGTGTGTGTGTGTGTGTTTATGTTCAGAAGTTTGTGCATGTGTGTATGTGTTTGTGTGTGTGCGTTAGTGTGTTCATTATGTGTGTGCTTTCATATATGTCCATGTGTGTTTGTGTGTGTCTGCATGTGTGTTCATATATCTGTTTAAATGGGTGTGTGTTCATATGTATGTTTGTGCGTGTTGATATGAGTGTGTGTGTGTTTGTATGTTCGTATGCATGCATGTGTGTGTGTGTGTATGTGTGTGTGTACATGTCGGGGGGTTGGGGCACAGTGTGTGTGTCCACGTGCATGTTGAGGCGAGTGTGTGCGGCTGAGTCACCGCTGTGTTGTGGTGTGGAGGCATGTGGGAGTGATTCACTGTTGTGTCTCCATATCTGTGTTGCCAGCCTGGCTGTCCCTCCGCCACTGATCTCAGAGATTTAGAATGGCTCCCAGAGTGCTTTCCCCCCCCTAATCTTTATTCTCTCTGTTTTTTTAAGAGGGTGTGTAACCCACCGACAAAATATTTCCCAACAGTACCTTCAAGTGTATTTATTGGCTGTATAATTCATGATCTTTTAATACAGTTTAAGTGTAATAAATGGAGATGCCTGGCCAGAGGATAACCTAGAGTGAACGGTACAATGATGAAGATGTCCATTTCTCTTTTTAATCACCATTAAAATTGCAGCAAGGACTCCCATCTCCCCTTTTTATAAACTTTATTGAACAACTGCGGTCCCTTGCCAAGGCACAGTTCAATACTCTCCCTCTTAAGTGTTTTTTTTTCTTTCTTTGTCTTTGTCAGAAAGTGTGGAGAGAAACTTTCCAAAAATCTTGTTCAACTCCATTAAAATACAGTTCCAGGGATTCGTGGAGAAAGCGCTTGACATCTCGTGTACACCGCCACCCCGGGCCCCGGTCTGTTCTGCCGAGGGGGTCTGTCAGCTCATAAAAAATACATTTGATGCAGGACAGTCTGCTGATGAAAAGGACCCGGGACCCCCCCCTCCTTTTTCTGTTCCTCCTCTTGAGAGTGCCGTCCAATTAGTGTTGCGAAACATCTAACCCATCTTCTGCCATTTAGCCCGAACCACCGGCGGCGCCTTCAAGACATAGGGACATGGCATAATGAATGCAATCAACAATAATTAGGAGGAATGATGGCCTCTCTCTCTGAGGCGTCATTATGGGTGGGGGGGAGGGGGTGTTGGCTGCACTGCCAGTGACCTCTCCCTCTTTTTTAAGCACTCACTGCCATCGGAAAAACGGGATCCCCGCTGGTACCTAATCTTTCATGTTGGACATTTGCAAGAGGTTAGGCGCTGGCCAAGCTGAATAAAATGGGATGGTCTCCAGCTGCATAACGCTTTAGTCGGTGTGGTTCGGGACCACTGTTCCAGGCGAGTCGTCCAAAAACAGGAGCCACAATATCGGGGTTCACCTACCGGTCGCTGAATAAGAAGTGATGGTCGGCGTTTCAATATCCGTTATCCGTGGCAATGATAACCTAGCATCTGTTGGTCTGTCTGTTCCATCTTCTGTCTGTCTATTTAAATAGAAAATCGTGCAACCCAACGAGGGCTGGGCAAGACGGACAAAACCAATTCTCACAGTATTTATGAGTGAATACATCACTGTCTATGGTGTGATGATATTTTGACGGTGAACATTGATGCTTTCATAAGATATTTATGCACAAGGAAACAGTGATAAATGATCATTAGTTATGTGGATATGATGACCGAGCAGGTAGAGACATTCATCGTTCATGTCACTAAAACAGTGGAATAAGTTCAGAAAACTGTCTCACTTTACTGTAATGCAGCCTTTAAGACCAGGGAATGACAACATTTAAGTTATATCACCACATAAGTCCGCGGTGGCGTAGCGGTCTAAGCATCGGCTTGGTGTCGATGCAGTTGCCCACTGGGGACTGGGGTTCGCGCCCCGGTCTCGTCAGATCCGACTATGGCCGGACTCGATGAAGCAGCAATCATTGGCAACGCTGTCTTCGGGAGGGGGGCGGAGTCGGCTTGTGTTCGTCACGTGAATGCGTCTCTGTGTGTGTCGGAAAAACAGTGGTTCGGCTTGGATTCGCCTTGTCACGAAAGTGGGGAGGCGCTTTCCTTCGAGACTGCCGGCCGGAGAGATGCAGTTGGCGAACGCATGCAATACGAGGGTGGGTGTTTGAATTAAAAATAGGGATCAATTGGCCACTAAATTGGGAGAAAAAAGGGAAAAATCAGAAATAAATTAAAAAAAAAAAAAAAAAGTTATATCACCACATTACCAGAACCACAATCCCACAACACATCTAGCCTCATATCAACATGTGTCCATTTTATATGCACATATTGACTGGATCCAAACGTATCTGACGACCTACTTGCCTACAAAACTATCTACAAAACTGCTACTGACTTATCTACTTTGCTGCTAATAATGCAGCACAAAAAGAACCGGTTAATGTTCCATCCATCCATCCATCCATTATCCAAACCGCTTATCCTGCTCTCAGGGTCCCAGGGATGCTGGAGCCTATCCCAGCAGTCATTGAGCAGGAGGTGGGGAGACATCCTGGACAGGCCACCAGGCCATTACATGGCCCACACACACACACATTCACACCTAGGGACAATTTAGTGTGGCCGAGTCACCTGACCTACATGTCTTTAGACTGTGTGAGGAAATGGGAGCACCCGGAAGAAACCCACGCAGGCATGGGGAGAACATGCACACTCCACACAGAGAACGACTGGGGACGACCTCCAAGTTTGGACTACCCCGGGACTCGAACCCAGCATCTTCTTGCTGTGAGGCGTCAGCGCTAACCACTGCGCCGCCCAGTTAATGTTCTTTAAGATCAAATAGATGAAGCAGTTAAAAATGATACAATTAAACAGGGAAAAAGTAATTCAAAAACTATAAATATCAGGAGTCAGGAACAATTTATTTGTCATTTCACTTCATGCACTTGCATATATGAAATGAAACGAAATGCCGTTTCCCCCAGCCCACAGCAGTACAACACAAAGACAAAAATACTTCCAAAAACTACAAGAACACACATACCCAAACTAACACATATGTCCAAACTATACAAAAAAATCACTTTCCAAGGGAACGAACGCCAGCCAGGATGACTGTCGGAACCACCGGTCTGCATGGGCTAGCAGTTAGCTTAGCCCGCCCCGCTTCCGCATCCTGTCAGACTGCCCGCGGCGTTTCCCCCCTCAGGCGCAGCTCCAGGCAGGAGCCATGGTCCCCAGGCCCACTGGACGAAGCAGACCAAGCTCTTCCAGCCGATCCAGCGCCAGCTCTCCCAACCAGACACCCTCGACACACCTTCCCGCCCTCCTCACATCAACATCAAAAACACCACAGTCAAAGCCAGGTGAGGCCGCCGCCAGACCGCCCTCGGTGTTATCGGAACTGCTGGTCTCCATGGGCTTGCAGTTAGCTTAGCCTGCCCCCCCCAGCCAATCCAGCACCAGCTCTCCCAGCCATCAAACGAAGACAAAACCTAGATGCAGACTTGGACAAAGACACTGCATGGATTGTACTGGGTGAGGCTGCTGCAAACATGAATTCGCGTAGCCATCTTCTCATACCGGTAACAGTGTGGGAAGATGTGTTCATATGCAAAGGTAGATTGGACCAACTGAGCGACTGAGGGGTGTGTGTGTGCCTGTGTGCGTGTTCATGTGTTCCTGTTCACAGTCATACTTGTGAGGACCAATTTGAGTTTTCAGTCATAACAGTGAGGACATTGTGGCCGTTCCTTGCTTCTTCAGTCTAGTTTCTGTGTTCCGGTTAGAACTTGGGGTTAAGGTTAGAGTTCGGAATTAATGAAGGCTGGGCATGTAGTACTACCGATGGTCAAAGAGAAACAATCACCATTTTCAACATTATCACTTTCTCTCACTTGCTTTCTTTCTCGGCGTGTGTGTGTGGGGGGTGTGCATGCACGCGGGTAGGTGTGTATGTGCATGGGTGTGTGTGTGTGTGTGTATGTCTGCATGCATGTGTCATGCAGTGTCCTTAATGGGCAAATGGGCAGTTTGGAAGAGCAGAGCGAGTGGGCGGCCAGGCGGGGAGGCCAGGTCACAGCCGCGCTCCATGAGTCACCCCGCAGAATACCAAGCGACTCGTTTGACCCCAGGGTGTGAAGGCGAGAGCGAGCCTGTGCCAAAGCAATGCTCTAAAAAGAGGGTCATGTTGTCGGAGAACGAGGAAATAGAAGATGGAGGGGAATACACCTAGCTTTGTATGGGCCTGCACCTGCCTAAGCTACGTCATGGTATATCAGGACATGCCATTTGCCCCATGGATTGATGTATAAAGGAAATAGTCCCTTGAAGATGATATTTTTCTATCAAGAGAGTTGAAGTGTCTCCTGCAGGCGGCCCCCAACCTGTGCCGAGAGAGGGAGTGGCTGTGTAATCCAAACTAGTTTGTTCATGAATGACAATTGTGGGAAACCATCTTTGATTATTAGAAGGCGTTGTGAGCCGTTTTAATGAAACGTGTGAGACTGCAACTGTTGTGATGAAAGGGGTGGAAAAAAGTTATTAACTTGCTGTCTTGGGCAATTTGTATTTAAAGCAGTTGGCATCTGAATATCGCGGTGCGGGGATGCAATTAATGCCACCGTGTGTGCTGTGAAATATGAACTGTGTGACAGAAAGCATTTCCAGTGAGCTTCACCTCCCTGCGACTCCGTCTGATTTATGCTGAGCCTGAGTTTAAAAGTCATGCTTTGTTAATGTGATGTGCAGTCAAAGGTAATGGGCAAGTGTAGTGAATTCTCAGCAGCTCATTCCTGCTAGCCTAAATGACAGAAATCCATTCATACTAATAACACCAAATCAGTGAAAGAAAGCTCTGGTGATGATGCCCAAATATGCTTTTCCTTAATGTAAGTCTTTGTTATATAATAATAATAATAATAATAACAACTCAATCTTATTTAGTGCTTTTCTAACACTCAAAGTCACTTTACAATAAACGGGGTGAAACAAGACAACAGATAAACACAAACTTACAGGGGTGGATGAGAAGGGAGGGCTACAAGAGGAAGTGTCAGCCACACACGACGCCAGCAGTACTCTCTGACTTAAGCACATACAAAAGGGCAAGAAAAAAATAATCAAGATAAAGTTAAAGGGAAGGTTTACAAGATGGTGGTTGTGAGACCAGCTATGTTGTATGGTTTGGAGACAGTGGCACTGATGAAAAGACAGGAGGGGGAGCTGGAGGAGGCAGAGTTGAAGATGCTAAGTTTTCATTGGGAGTGATGAAGAAGGACAGGATTAGGAACGAGTATATTAGAGGGACAGCTCAGGTTGGACGGTTTGGAGACAAAGCAAGAGAGGCAAGATTGAGATGGTTTGGACATGTGTGGAGGAGAGATGCTGGGTATATTGGGAGAAGGATGCTGAATATGGAGCTGCCAGGGAAGAGGAGAAGAGGAAGGCTAAAGAGGAGGTTTATGGATGTGGTGAGGGAGGACATGCAGGTGGCTGGTGGGACAGAGGAAGACGCAGAGGACGGGAAGAGATGAAAACGGATGATCTGCTGTGGCGACCCCCTACCGGGAGCAGCCGAAAGTAGTAGTAGTTGTAGTAGTAGCAGTAGTAGTAGTAGTGGTAGTAGTAGTAGTGGTGGTAGTAGTAGTTATATAATCAAGATAGCTCTCATGCGCACACACAGCAGTGGTGTCACTTGCTTTATGTACATATACACACGTGTGTGTGTGTGTGTGTGTGTGTTATTTACAAAGGGCTCTGCATTGCCAGACATGATGGAATTGTTGATTTGATCACTGAAGACGTTGCATCTTGTTTTAACCCTCCTGTAAGGATGTGGAAACATTCCTCTGATACATGTTAAGTAAACTGTTGCAACAATGATTCCTATGTATTCACAATGTTTCTGCTCACACACCTGATGTAGTTGTTAGTGATGTAGATAGAAAAGTCTCCGTACTAGAAAGTAGGGTGTACCTCTGATTATAGTTTGGAAGAAACTATAAGAAAAATTGTGAAATGTCAGCCGCTGGTCCAGACAGCTGCACAGTTGGGCTATAAGTGCCAGCTGCAAGTTTTTTATATTTGGTAGCTTAGGCCATGTTCACACACTAGTGGTTGGAGGTTTACGGATGGTGGGGTTGACAAGGAAAAGTGCCAAGCAAACTTGTGAGATATTGCTCGGTCCTGGCTATTATTGGCAGCTGTTCTGTATGGAGAGGCCGCTGCTTTCTGCACCCTTGAATGGAAGCAGAACATTTAGTTTTGTACATGCAAATGTTACTGCTGTACTAACACATATGATCCGACAAGTCCTAACGTCACGCGTCTGAAAACTGTATGTCCTTTTGTAATGTGTTTATAAAATGTGCACATAGTGTGTGTGTGTGTGTGTGTGTGTGTGTGTGTGTGTTGGGATACTGCAGTGCATTTTAATAAATAAACTAAAATCACTGCAAGGATATCTGCTTTTTTTTAATCAACAACTAATGCGGCTGCGAGGTTTTACACATATGAAACCTAATGTAATTACTGCCGGCAAATTAAATGTACTTTTCAGGCGCCTTCTTAAACTAAGATTAAAAAGAAAAAAAAATACTGCAAGTATAATAGCGGAGCCGTTTTCTTTGCTTTCAGCCACTTACTTTTCAATTTGATTCAAACTGTTTTTAATATGAATGTTTTGTGGGAAGGGGAGTGGGTGGGGCAACGGTGTTGCTGGAACAGAGTTTAATATGCCATATTAAGCTACTCTATGGAATATTCAGTAGGCAGCAGCTTGCACTCCTATCATATCTGAAAGTGGATAAAACAGTCTCATTACCACAACTTTTGTTTCTTTAGTTGATTTTGTCATGCCGCCAAATTCTGAACTTTTGTCTGAGGGCTTTGGATTGTGTCTCGCTTGTGTGTTGATAGATTCGACCCTCCGGACCGATGATCACAGGTGAAAAGCTGGGTTTCCATCGTTTCACTCGTCATTGTTTGACCGGTGCAAAGTGCTAACGGTACAAAAAAAAGACAAACAAGTCGGTCTCCACCCACGTGTTTTTATGTGCCTTTTGATTTTGCATATAAGAAAACGTTCATGGAAATGCCAGAAATGTAAAAAAATAATTATTATTATTGTCACAAAAACGTTTTTTTTTTTTTTTTATTGTCATACACAAAAATGGTAGAATATGGGGTGTTTTTGAGATAAAGAAAAAAGGAAAGAAAAAGTACAAATACCATACTTACATAAACAAATTTAAACAAAATTTAATTTTGGGGAAATATACAATTTCCACTTCTCCCAAATTTCCTCAAATTTAGTTTCCTGAAGCCTAAAAAAACGGTTTTTTGTTTGTTGTTTTTTTTTAGTTTTTTTTTTTTATGCTTGGCTGGGTTTGAAAAGTTTGTGTAGGGATAAAGAGGGATTGTGGTGAAGGTTGATGGGAACAGATTATTTGAATAAATAATGATGTAAAGCGTCACATGCTTCCTAAAGCTGGTAAGTAAAATGCCGCCCAGAACTGCTCATTTTGGCCCTCATTAAATAAGCCATTACAATCCCCTCTTCATCGTCTCTGGGCTGCACGTAACAGAGCCACGTACAACTGATGAAGACTTGTTATAACCACTCTTACAACAGCGAGTTGTGTCATGCCATAGCTCCATTTTGTTTTGACTTTTTTTTTTATCCCCCCCCCCCTTTTTTTTTTTTCTTCCCAATTGTATTTGGCCAATTACCCCACTCTTCCGAGTCGTCCCGGTTGCTGCTGCACGCCCTCTGCCGATCCGGGGAGGGCTGCAGACTACCACATGCCTCCTCCAATAACATTTGGAGTTGCCAGCTGCTTCTTTTCACCTGACAATGAGGAGTTTCACCGGGGGAGGCATAGCACATGGGAGGATCACGCTATTCCCCCCAGTTCCCCCTCCCCCCCTGAGCAGGCACCCCAACCAACCAGAGGAGGTGCTAGTGCAGCGACCAGGACACATACCCACATCTGGCTTCCCACCCGCAGACACGGCCAATTGTGTCTGCAGGGATGCTTGACCAAGCTGGAGGTAACACGGGGATTTGAACCGGCGATCCCCGTTTGTTTGGCCTTTTGAGCCTCCCTCAGAATATTTGCACAACAGTATTTGACAGAAACACACACTAATTTTGCATTTTCTATTGTGGACTTTTTGGAAATCAGCTTAAAATTAGCATAACATCTGCATGGAGACTACAGACGGGGTTCAAACGCTAACAGCCCTGTGAGAGTCACATTTTGGTCAGACAAGGTTGACGGTACCAAATAGGAAAGAGTGGTGCAGAGCAGACACTGAATTAATGTTCCCCTGTTATAATGGAGCAGAGTAATGGCGTGGTAGAGCCGTGCCTCTTTTTAATATGAGCTAGTGTGGAAACCGATCGATTGATTATCTCATTATTTTGTTGTCTTTTGATTGGTGAGTTACAGTACACCGTGTCTCATGTGTGCTGTTGTGTTTCTGGTGGAGAGTTTAACAGTTGTGGTTGCTACAGCCAGTCATTCCGGATATTGTCCGTTCTATGTTTAAATTCCTTTTCTAATTATAGATGTAAAATCAAAAGATGAGAAAATCCTCTGCGGCAGATTTTGAAGGTATCCAAGGTGCAGGAGAGCAGGGGGTAATTTGGTTTGAAAATTTGGTTTGAAAAGTACTGGGGATGATGATGGGTTCGACATGTTCACACCTTTTTTCAATGGGTCATATACTGCTGACGTAATATGTAATATGAACATGTGATATGTATGTAATGATACGTACGTAGTAGTACATAATATGTAATGTGTAAATGGCATCCCTTTAAAGATCGCCTTTAAAACCCGCTTGTGCATTTTAACTGTGTTTACGATGCTATAACGTTAAGCTGCTTACATGGATGACATCATCAGGGTCTTCCACAAGGACGTGGAGTAGTCAGCCAGTGGGAAAAAGTAGCTGGCAAGGGGGGTCCGGGGGGGGCATGCCCCTACAGAGAAAAACTTTGGCCGTAAGAACCCAAATTTGGTGGCCATTGACATATTCTAATGCCACTATTGCATCATATAGACCGATCTTAATTATTGCATATTCTAATGAGTTTGCCTGTCTGATTGTAAACATGTAGCCTGCATTTTCCTCATAAGACATGAGCGTGTTACTTTGACAAATAATTGAATGCTGAAATTACTATTCGAATGTGTATTTTTATTTTTATTTTTTTTTACAAATGTGTTGTCTAATGTTAGTGAATCTCACCTTCTTGCCTTGGCCTACCCGCATGTGAAGGTGCCATGTCATTGTTCTGATGGCCCATTATTCCGAAAACCCAACAGTTCAAAAATGTCCCATTGGACCAAACGCCTATTTGTCCAGTAGCCCGTTATCCCGAAAACAAACACCCGCTGCTGCAAAGGCCCATTGTTCCAAAAATACACACTCTTCCTGGAGATTGTAGTTCAGTGACTGCCGGCGTTACACCAAAATTAGAGACGCACCGATCGACTAGCCAGGTTTTCAGCTTGATCGGCCATGACCGGTAACCGGCCGGTCAGTCTCAGATATATATCCGATTCTGTGCCGGTCAAATTTACACGTGTGCACCACATAATGGTTCACGTCATGCACACTGTGGCACAGACGGTAACGTCACACACAAACACACGGTAAATCGTTTTCTTCTTTCGGTTGCTCCCGTTAGGGGTCGCCACAGTGGATCATCAGTTTCCACCTATTCCTGTCCGCCGCATCTTCCTCTGTCATGGCAACCACCTGTGCAATATCAAATTAAATAAATTACAGCCATACTCTGAAAACTAAATTACTCATATGTTTGCTGTTATTCTTAATGAATTATGTCTTTAACACATGCTATCCTTAGGCTGTTATTGTAATTAATTATTACGCTATTGACAGACAAAGGCAGAATTGGACTTCAATGTATTTCTTTTTTATTGAAATAAACTGGCTACAAAAACGCTTGCAAAGTGAAATCGGTTGCTCATGAAAAGAAAAATAGAAATGAGGCTTTTTGTCAGAGTAGCCCCTTTATATGAAATCTTAATTAATGGCATTAATTCTATTCCCTTGGGTTTATGAAAATGATTATGATTATGAACAGATCTAGCATGCTGCGTTCACATGGAAACCATTTTTCCACGTTTTCCCCGTGCCAACTGCCATTTACCATCTCCCAGAGGGGGAAAAATTGAATACTGATTTTGCTGCTGATTCCCATGGGAATGACCGAATGCAGGCCTAGATTTTATTTGTGCAAAATAAGCCCTGTCCAGTAACCCCGAACACTCTGTTATTTTGACTTTGTCCTGTAAGCTGCTGCAGTTTTGCAGAAAATATCAAAGTTACATTACAGTATTCAATGTTTTATTATGAACATACAATTGAAATTTCCATTAAAGAAAAGTTACAACAATGTTTTTGTGTGCCTTCAATTATAGTTCTAAGGAGGAAAAAATCGGAATCGGCATGTCAGACTTTTAAAAAAAAATCAGAAAACAGAATCAGTCAGGAAAATTCTAATCGGTGCATCTCTAACCAAAATCTTTGACCCGTCAGATTATGTGACCCTGCTCTTGAAAATGCACTATTTCAGCCGTCTCCCCGGATGCTAATCCAGATCTTAACCACACCAACCCATGTCCAAAATTAACCGTCACCAACAGAAAGTCTTATCTTAACCTTTTCTAACTGTATGCCTACATTTAACCAATCTGACTGCCGTATCCTGTTTGTAATAGCGTGTTTTAAAAGCGTGGTCACGTAATCTGACGGATCACAGATTTCGGTGTAACACCTGGCTAGTGTCATGGTGACACATCGATCTGAATACAGGAAAGTTGATATTTCTGGTGACGTAGAGATGACATTCTCACAAATGCTTTTCACGTTACACTTCCTATTCACGCGAATTAGTAGAAAATGGTATCTTTGCGTTTGCACATCAAAATACACTTAAGATATTACAGGCAAAAAACTGCAGGGAGAGTTTGTATTTTCAGAACAGTGGGATTTTGTTTTTGGGATAATGGGTTGTTTTTTTTTAATATGACGTATTTCGGACTATTGGGATTTCAGAATAATTGACGCTATGTTGAGTCCCTGTGTGGAAACAAAAGGCTTTTCTCACGCCTGATGAACAATAAATCACAGAAAGTTGAATCGGTCTATCTGGACATAACCTTTATTGAGAGAGAAATGTTTCATCGCTCATCTAAGTGACCTCTTCAGTCTCAACCGACTGCAGGTATCCCCACCCTTATAAACAATACACAACAACCCAAACCAACCATCGGTTTCATATGCAAATTGCCGTGACCATCAACTAGAGTTTCAGTGGCCATGTGTACTATTCACAGAGGATTGGGGAATGTTTGTAGTCACAGCATTGTAAGATGGTGACAGATGTACTCTTAGCCCCCCCCCCCAAAAAAGGGTGTTTTTTTTTTAGTCTGGCTCTGAATCACAATCTAATTTTCAACAGCCAGGACACATACCCGCATCCAGCTTCCCACCCAAGGACACGGCCAATTGTGTCTCTAGGGATGCTTGACCAAGCCGGAGGTAACACAGGAATTCGAACCAGCGATCCCCGCGTTTGTAGGCAACGGAATAGACTGCGACGCCACCCAGACACCCGACACGGTTGTTGATGAATTATTCGCTCGTTTCAGCTTGACCCTAAGTTTCATTTTCGACCAGTGAAAATGGCGTCGTGTGACTCCTGTCCGTCAGACAGTGTAGTCAGTGCAGCGGCCAAGGCTTTCACAAGAATTCAGCCGCGGTAGTGCTTTTTTTTTAACAAGCGAATATTAATTTTCACAATTTTACAGTTCAGTTATATATTCAAATTTGGAACATTCATTTGCAGCCCTAGTAGTTACATTGTAAATAATAATAGGCTAAATTTGAGCATTGAAAATTCTAATATAATTTGATCATTAAAAATAATAAGGGATTAAATTCAAATGGAATTATAGAGGAAGATCGACAGCCCTACTGACTACATTGCCTGTTATAGTGTGTGTTTGCAATGCAGCTTAGAGATGGCTCTGCTGTAAGAAGTGCAATGTAAATTAAGATAAAATGTATTTATTGCGGTTATCTGGTGACCCGTCAGGCCCGTTGTTTGAAAACCACTGACCAAACCAGCTCTGCTTGGTAAAGTGAAGGTGTTGGGGGGCCTCGCTTGTGGCTCCTCGCAATAACACTACTACTACTACTACTAAGTAGTACTAGAAACCTCAGCATCAGTGCATCTGTATGTAGTTCTATGTGTGTTGTGTGTCTAGCTGACGGGAGGATCGAGAATGTCTTACTTTTACACAGAAATTAATTAAAGCTGTCAATTTTCATTGATCCAACAAGGCCTGGTTCAACCGTGTTAGAGAAGGATTAGCAGCGTCGCAAGAGGGGGGTTGCTGTCTTTCCATCGGCGTCTCGGCGAACCCTGACACGCCGGCGCATCATCCCCTCCTTACTTCCTGGAATTGAGCTTGTTAGCCGGCGCGGCCTCCGGGAAGCCAGCTGGGCCGTAATTGAATAACAGTAAAGGTGGCAACATCAGCAAAGGCATGAGAGATGTGTGCTCCCCCAAGTCAATCCACTTAGACGATAAAACGGCAAACGAAGGGGGTTTGCGAGGGAAAACATAAAGGTGCTGTGCAGCGTGACCAACGAGAAGAAGTGCTAAGCTATCAAGTTGAGGATTAACATAAGAAATACACAGGAAATGCAGCGGAAAGCGATAGGATGAATGCTTGATGATATATTTACATCTCCCTGAAGACAGACTGCTGGTGTTTGTGGATGCGACTGTCACTTGGATATGAATGTAAACCTTTAAAGAGTAACTCAACATGAATTTAAATGAGTGGCTTATTTGATTAAAAGGCTTCCATTAAATGAAAGACTTGGATGAGATCTCATAATTTCCTTGCGAATATGATAATGTCAGAAAGACGAGGGAAAAAATATCAAGGGGGCGAGGGGAACGTTTCGACACTACCACAGTATGTGAAGACTTTCAGCAAAATACAGAGGAGAGCGGTGAAGTTTGTCGTCTTTTCCAGTTTTCCCACTACAACAACAAATCACACTTGTTTGCTGACGCACACACTCAAAGGTCCGAATTCTTGGACGCACCAAATAATGTTTGTGATGCAACCAAACTTCACAATTCCACGACACTCCACTTTTAAGTAGTATGATTAGTCAATTAATCTATTAGTCAGTTAATCTATGAGTCAATTAATCTATTAGGCAATTAATCTGTTAGTTAATTTATTAGTCAGTTAATCTATTAGTCAATCTATTAGTCAAATAATATATTAGTCAATTAATGTATTAGTCAATGGAAAATTAATCATTTACAACTTTGGTAGTCGATTAATCGTTTGAGTCATTCCCCAGTATTCTTGACCCCCCCCCTTTTTTTCCCCCAATTGTATCCGGCCAATTACCCCACTCTTCCGAGCCGTCCCGGTCTCTGCTCCACCCCCTCTGCTGATCCGGGGAGGGCTGCAGACTACCACATACCTCCTCCGATACATGTGGAGTCACCAGCCACTTCTTTTCAGCTGACCATGAGGAGTTTCACCGGGGGGACGTAGTGCGTGGGAGGATCCCACTATTCCCCTCACCCCCCCCCAACAGGTGCCCGACCGACCAGAGGAGGCGCTAGTGCAGCAACCAGGACACATATTCACATCCGGCTTCCCATCCACAGACACGGCCAATTGTGTCTGTAGGGACGCCCGACCAAGCCGGAGGTAACACGAGGATTCGAACCGGCGATCCCCATGTTGGTAGGCAACAGAATAGACCGCTCCGCTACCCACACGCCCCTAAATGGGAAGTCTTTTTAATCAGAATTCAGTGATTCAACGGAAAATACGAGGCCCTGAACGTATTATGACCGTTACTGCGCCCATTGATCAGATCATCCCAACCAACACCAACCGCTGCCCTTTGCTAGTCTGTGTCAGTACCACAGACCCACTCCTCAGAACAGACGTCCTATATCTGAACATTTGTCATTCAAAGATGAATAAGGGAAGTAACGTAGCTGAAGGTGGGTGTCAGTGTGCGGTGCTCATTCAAGAGAGAGCCTGTTGAATGTGTGCCAGTATCACCATCCTCCCTCCTCCTCCTCCTCCTCCAACCAAGCCATGTCCTGTCACTGGATTTGATGAAGGAAACGACTTGGGTGAAATTGAATTTGGCAGGAAAACTTTGTCAAAACTGAACCAAATCTATTTTTGGGTCTCTGTAATTAGCCGCAAGCGGTCAATGCTTATGAGGAAGGATGGCTACAGATGGATTGATGGCTGTGCACTCAGGCGCATCAGGGGATAATGCTCTGGGTTCAGTGACTGATGAAATCCATTACTCTTAAAATTAAGTTTAATGTCCCTTTGAACATGAGGTGATTTTTACCGCCAGGTTATCCGCGTGGCTGGCTTTGCAAGAGAGCGCCATCATCAGATACCATGCATACATGTAATTATGCAAACGTGCCTGTCTTTGAGCGTGTGTGTGTGTGTGTGTATGCATGCATCCGTGCACACGGATTACTCAGTTCGTGCACGCTAACATATCTTGATTGTCAGGGTTTGAGTGGTGTTTATGAGAAGAGAAGGCAGGGGTGAAATCCCAGCAGCGTTTAGCCGGGGCATTAAAGGAGACGGAGACATTGAACCAAAATGTATTATTCAGCACTTAAAAGCAGAGAGCATCTGCTCAAAGCCATTTGAAGCTCCCGTCCGATTCCATCACTACTTAATATTTCACACGCTCGCTGATGGCGAGGTAGATTGCTTGAGGACCTAATAGAGGGACCAGATATTGTGCACACATGGACGACCTTGAAGGAGTGTAGGAAAATCTAATATAATACCATATGTGTTGGCGTATCGAAAAGGTTAGCGTGTACGTTATCGTGTATGTTTGTACACCTGAATACGGGCGGGCATGTGCAGCGGTAGCCGACATATGTAACCGGCATTGATATTGGTCCACACGGCGCTGTACATGTGGCTTGTGCCGCTCTGTTGTGGCTCGCCACAGTGACAAAGGACTTTGAATCAGCCTTGAAGAGCGGCGATGGTCACGGGGTGAAAAAAAGTCTTTGCTGTATCTGAACAGTCCTGCTTTTAATCTCTGCATTGTTGGTGAGTCTCTTGCTCCATTTTCAGAAATATCCTTCTCTCTTGCCCTCCCCCAAACACACACACACACTGCACCCCCTTTGTCGCCAATCGCAATCTCCAGGCCCACACAGACTGATTCGGCCTTCGTTTCTGTTAACCGATTTCTATTGGATGACACAGCAGCACCTGCCAACAGATTGCAAAACCAGGATGTATAAGATATCCGCTGGACTGTGACAATTATTGGGCCTTGTGCTTTTTTTCCCGTTTGCATAGAAGCCATTCAGCTCCCCGTGTCCTTCCATCGCCCTTGATTCCTGTCAAGAAAAAAAAAAAAAGCTGGAGCGTGTCTGACTGAGCCAGTGCAGGTTTTGAGGAGGAGCTGTAGACAGGAAGGAGACCCTTCAGTTTTGCTGGACTGGCCATTTTTATACCTTTGGGGTATTGGAGGGTGGTGGGGCAAAACTAGAGCCAGGATACATGCAGAGTATTGACAACGTCGTCTCAAAAAGTGGTTTGATAGATCTCAATAGGCAAAATGCTGAACGACCACCCCCAGTCAGATTTCCAAGTCATCCGTATTAAAATTCCCACCACTAACGGTGCATCCAGTGTTTGGATAAAAGTAAAATATAAGGAGGGCGACAAGTGTCCGTTTCCCATTTATTCAAAACCCGCCGCGGAAGTCTGCGTAACAAAAGTTGAGGAATTATTTGAAGGCTTTCCTGACAAGCTTGTGAAGTCACGCCTTATGAGACGAGACTCAAATGTCCAAAAAGACATTTTGTGGGAACTGGATTTTCCTCCTAATGCTAGACTTCTGCCAATCTGTGGACGCGGGATTGACTTTACAGCAGCCTTACACTACTTAGTTTTATCTGCATGTGCAGTAAATACTGTGGTTTTACTTGTATTATCTGACAGCTTATAATCACGGGAAAAAAAAATTCTTTTCATAGGTTACTTCAAATATCATACTTGAAATACCTTTCAGGGTTTGGTAAATGGCGGTGCTGTCTGGTAAGTCCATGCAAAATAGGGCCCATAGATTACTAATACCCCAGACAGCATGTTCAAATCTTTATGTATTTTCGCTACGTGTAAAACTATCCATGCAGTACTTAAAATTATGTGAGGGTTACAAATTGTGTTGGTGGGATGAAGTCTTTTTACGGTTGTCCCCTAAGCCATTAAATTTATCATGCTACATATAAACACCGCAGCGTTTGACAAGGGCGGTTTTAATTATACAATATCTTTAGCTGTCTTAATTGTGTCGCGCTGTACGGCTCTGCACCAACAGCAAGGAACAAACGATATCGTCATTGTCGTTAATTACATCGTAATCACCTGCAACTATTGTAAATCTCAAATATATCTGCATTGGTAGCCGTTGTAAAAGACCCGTTTAATGCACATACACTGAGCGCTGCATGCCCTTTGTTTAAGTTTACAGTAGATAAATTGTAGAAGATGCAAGAATTTACAACGCTATTTTTTCCTTTTTCACGTTGTGAACCTCGCTGTAGCATGACCCCCCCCCCCCCCATCCAACCCCTTGGTGCTTGCAGGTCACTGTGACACACCAGCGGTGATGACGGCTCACCGGACCGCCTGTCAGAATTGATGCAATGTGAATGTCAGAGTTAAAGCAATGCGACCGGGGGTCTGCGGGTCACCAGGCGCAAATTAACAATGACCGTCACGGCCGGCTATGGAGACGGCGCCTGAGGGAAGTGAGCGGAAAGGACATTGTGTGTAGCAGGACCGAGTGGCGATGACATCGAAAAATAAAAAGGCAACATGACTTAACTGTGAAGTGTCTGTGGAAGGGGTCTGCCACGAGAGGACTTGAACCTCAAAGACACAACTCAACCTCCCAGATGACCTTGTAAAGAAAAGAGGACTTTTGAAGATGCTTACTGATATGTTAGCGCAGGGATGGGCAGCCTAATCCAGAAAGGGCCAGCGTGGGGTGCAGGTCTTTGTTCCAACCAAGCAGTTACACACCTGATTCTGTTAGTCAACCAATGGACTAATTAACCAATTATCACAGTTTCGGCGGCACAGTGGTTAGCACTGTTGCCTCCCAGCAAGAAGGTCATGGGTTCGAACCCCGTGGTTGTCTTAACTTTGGGGGTCATCCCAGGTCGTCCTCTGTGTGGAGTTTGCATGTTCCCGTGTCTGCGGTGGGTTTTCTCCGGGTGCTCCGGTTTCCCCCACCATCAAAAAGACATGCATGTTAGGGTTAGTGCTCCTGTCTGTGCCCCTGACTGAGGCCTGGCAAGACGAACTGGAGTTGGTGCTGCATGGCGGTCGCCCACTGCTCCAAGCTACACAGCTAGGATGGGTTAAATGCAGAGCTTAATTTCCCTACGGGGATTAATAAAGTATCTCAAAATCAAAATCCAAAAAAAAAAAAAAAATCAAAAGTAGTCTTTGCTAAGGACCTTGATATGTAGACTCAGATGTGTAACTGCTTGAGGCAAATTTTTCATTTGTGATATTGGGAAATTGACTTGACTTGACTTGGTTGGACCAAAGACCTCCACCCACACCGGCCCTTTCAGGGTCATGTTGCCCATGCCTGTCGGGTTACCCTGGCAGCCACTGATAATTACCGCAGTGTGGATATTTGATTGAATAAAAGTGCTCTTCGGCAGTTTTTGTGGGTTTTGTCGTTATCGACTGTGATAAGATATTAAGTGCAGCGTGAGAATTCAGACTGCGATCTGAATTCCCAACTTAAGACTCGCAGTTCTGCAGGCACGCTCATGGCAGCCTTTACTGAGACTTGTTTCAGCAGGTTTAGTATCTAGAATGAGAGCTAAATGGTGCTGAGTTGACCAGGCTGCTCACCGTGGTTGCTCATACGTCATCGGGAGTTACCTGGATTTTCCATTACTGGCCTCAATAACATCCAGCAGTCATATGTGAAATCTCAAAGTGGTGAATTAAATAAAATGGATTAATGAAAGCAGGAATCAGGAACGTTTGTCATTTCAAAATGAAAATTGATGAAACACAATTTGCACATCCTTTTGATGTTATCCATGTATGGATAACATCAAAACAATGTGCAAAAATAATAAGTATGCACAATAACAATTAACTTTTTTTTAATAATCTGCACCAATGTAGCCTAAGAATTGCCCTCTGTATTCAGACAGAAAGAAGCTGTTTCCGAACTGTTGATGCTATATAGGCATACTAATGGTATCTCAATTTTATCATACATACTATTTTCAATCATTCATTGTCTGTACCACTTATCCTTACTTAGGGCCACAGGGATGCTGGAGCCTATCCCAGCAGGCATTGGGTGGCAGGCGGGGAGACACCCTGGACAGGCCGCCAGGCCATCATAGGGCCCACGCACACACACACACACACACACACACACACACACACACACACACACACACACACACACACGTTCACACCTAGGGACAATTTAGTACGGCCAATTCACCTGACCTACATGTCTTTGAACTGTGGGAAGAAACCAGAGCGCCTGGAGGAAACCCACGTAGACACGGAAAGAACATGCAAACTCCACACAGGACGACCCAGGACGACCCCCAAGGTTGAACTACCCTGGGGCTCGAACCCAAGACCTTCTTGCTGTGAGGCAACCGCACTAACCACTGTGCTGGCATTTACTAGACAGACAAAAATAATAAGTCTGGAGCTTAAGGTCACTAAATGATCAAAACTGTCCCATAATTCTTTGCACCATTGTCATTTCTACAGATACGACCGTGGGAAATCCTTCCAAAGCAATATGGCGGCAAATCGGCTGTAGCGGCAGGCGACATTGGTGAATTCAAATGTATGTTTTAATATGATTTTAGCATAAATAAGAGCTAAGGCTGGATTAGAAAACGCCAAAGTGAAAGCTACAAAGTTATTCTGCTGGTGCAATGAAGGATCACTTTTGATTGGACGTGAGTCCACCAAGTGTAACATAGTATCATAGTACGCAATGCATACTGCGTTCAACATGCTAAATAGTATGCCCTAATAGTTTGCATTATACGCTATATACTTTAAGTAAGTAGGCTGTACTGACAATTTGGACACCATTAAAGACGAAGAGACAGAGCTGTTCGTACAACAATGCACCAGCTTTGGCTTTGGCTGTGCATTTCCTTCCCTCTAACACGTCCTCCCCTCTAATCAACCACACCTGGCGATACACCTGATTAGCTGATTTCACTGATTGCACCAAACCTCCTTTCCTCCCTGTGTTCAGAGCCTTTGTTCACCCAGACACATACATATGACCCGGCACTCGCACATACACACACACTTATGCACACACTGCAGCAACAGATCTGAACTTTTACATTACAGTCTTTTTTTTTTAACTCACTGTAACCACAACCTAGATCCAACCAAGCTATCAGCTGCCCCCACAGACCCCATTACCTGCTCTGTCTCTGCATCTGTCAGTTTCCTACAGTGATCCAAAATGGCAGCCCACCCGCTTCTCAAAACTGCATCTCACCATATCAAACAGGTTGGTGCTAGGTGAGCATTCTAGAGAGATCTAATGGGGCGTGTTGAGGGGGCAAATTAACCTCGGAGCTGGCAGACTCGTGGCACTCGTTATAAAAAAAACACTTGCATGGCACCATCAAGACAAAATGAGACTTTTTTTAAAAAACTCCTCTGCTCCTTCTCTTGTCTCTGTCTCACTTATGTCTCTCTCATCCTCTCACACCTTGCTAGGTCTCTCTCTCTTTCAAGGTTGAGGCTGCTGGTTTGCCATAGGACCGGAAAAAATAAAGAATGCACCTTTCCTAGAGGTAAAGTAGACCTTGCCTGTGAAAGAGGCCATGGGGGAGGAGAGGAGGGGAGTGAATAATAATGGTGAGATACTGCTGTGCCTTAAGAAGGCTAGAAGGCTTCCCGCTGAGAGAAGGGAGTGCGGGAAGAAGAGCGAGAGAGAGACTGTCCCTTTCCCTCATACCCCTTGACATGTGAAGGGGGTGGTGAGGGCGAACGAGGGAGGAAAAATTAAGCAGTTAGGGAGCTAAAGGCCTCCTAAGTGTGTGTGAGTGTATGTGTGTACTATATATATATATAAAGCTTCGTTAAAAGAAACACTCAACGGTAGGGAAAGTGCTCAACAAATACGGAAAAAAATAATCCAGTGATTCAAGTAAACTGTCTTTATGAGACAGTACAAGCCTGTTTCATGCCATAAGCACCATAAGCAGTACAAGTCTGTTTGATGCCATAAACACCATAAGCAGTACAAGCCTGTTTCATGCCATAAGCAATCATGAGCTGATTGACAGCTGATGATTGCTTATGGCATGAAACAGGCTTGTACTGTCTCATAAAGAATTTACTTGAATCACTGGATATATATATATATATATATATATATATATATATATAAAATATAAAAGCAGCTTGATAGCTCAGTAGGTAAGAACTCCATCTTTCTATGCTGGAGATTGGGGGGTTTCAACCCCGGTTGGGACAAGCCTCCAGTAAATCCGTGGCTTAGACCCCTGATGCTATACAAGCCAGCTACCTCACCAATCAGCCAGAACATTAAAACCACTGTCAGGTGAAGTGAATAACATTGATTATCTCATTACAATGGCACCTGTCAAGGGTGGGATATATTAGGCAGCAAGTGAGCGAGCACTCAGTTCTCGAAGTTGTATTGGAAGCAGGAAAATGGTCAAGCGTAAGGATCTGAGCGACTTTGACAAGGGCCAAATTGTGATGTCTGGATGACTGGGTCAGAGCATCTCCAAAACGATAGGTCTTGTGGAGTGCTCCCAGTACGCAGTGGTCAGTACCTACCAAAAGTTGTCAAAGGAAGGACACCCAGTGAACCGGTGACAGGGTCATGGGCGCCCATGGTTTGTTGATGCACATGGGGAGCAAAGTCTAGCCTGTCTGGTCTGATCCCACAGAAGACCTCCTGTAGCTGAAATTGCTGAAAAAGTTAATGCTGGCTATGACGGACCGGTGTCAGAACACACAGTGCATCACAGCTTGCTGCCTATTGGGCTGCATAGCCACAGACCGGTCAGAGTGCCCTTACTGACCCCTATAAGCACCTACAATGGGCACATGACCATCAGCACTGGATCATGGAGCAGTGGAAGAAGGTAGCCTGCTCTGATGAATCACGTTTTATTTTACATCATGTGGATGGCCTGGTACATGTGTGTTGGTACCTGGGGGAGAGATGGCACCAGGGTGCACTATGGGAAGAAGGCAAGCAGTGGGAGGCAGTGTGATGCCCTTGGCAATGTTCTGCTGGGAAACCTTTGGGTCCTGACATTCATGGGGAATTTGCTTTGACCTACACAATATTAGGCAGGTGGTTTTAATGTTTTGGCTGATCAGTTAGTGCCTTGCAAATTATGCAACCCCCTTGACAGTCATCACTAATTTCTGGATTATAAAAGATACTCAAACATCTGTCCCTGAACAGTATTGTTTTTGTGAACCCATAAGCTCTAACGGCATGGTCCCAAAGCCAAAATAAGTTGTGTTTTGCTGACTTTTTATTGGTAAATTAAAAACTACAACATAGTGCTTGCATAAGTATTCAACCCCTTGTGCTCTGAAAGCTTCAAGTTTACACAGATGACAAATTATTCCTAAAACAAACTCATATAAACACAATTGGACATTAGTGTGCACCTGTAAGATCTTAAAGTAATGGTCTGGTTTATGGGTATAAAAAGCACGCTGTGTAAAGTTCATTAGCCAGGTGTGAACTCCATCAGAAAATTAAGACAAAGGAGCGTAATACTGAAGTAAGAGACAAAGTGATTAAAATGCAGACGGCGGCAAAGGGATACAAAACAATATCCAAGTGTTTGGATGTCCCACGGAACACTGTTGGATCCATTGTCAGAAAGTGGAAGCTGTATCACACCACCCAGAGGCTTTGTAGGACGGGCTGCCCCTCAAAGCTAAGTGTCCGAGCAAGACGTGGGCTGGTGAGGAAAGCCACAGATGATCCTGCAATCACTTTGAAGGAGCTCCAGAGGTCAGTGGCTGAAACTGGACTAAATGTGCATGAGTTAACTATATCACGTGCTTTCCATAAATCTGGCCGGTATGGGAAGGTGGCAAGAAAGAAGCCGTTGCCCAAAACTATGCATATAAAACCATGCTTGGAGTTTGCTACCAAGCCTGAGTTAGGATGTGGGTAAAGGTTTTGTGGTCAGATGGGACAAAAGTTGAGCTTTTTGGCCAAAACTCAAAGTGTTGTGTGTAGCGCAAACACTGCTCCTGCCCTTAAAAAACACCCACCCTACAGTGAAGCATGGCACCAGCGGCATAATGCAAGGGGGTTGCTTTTCATCTGCAGACACTGGGAATCTTGTTCAAATTGAGGGAAGAATGGATGGCGCTAAATAGAGGGAAATATTGGAAGAAAACCTGTTGAAGTCTGCCATAAAACTGAAGCTTGGAAGAAGGTTCACCTTCCAGCAGGACAGTGATCCTAAGCAGAAGGCTAAAACAGAAATGGCATGGCTCAGCAACAAAAAAGTGATCGTTATTGAGCGGCCAAGTCAAAGTCCGGACCGCAACCCCGTTGAAAATCCGTGGCACACACTGAAAATCGTAGTCCAGAGGCACCATCCCACCAACCTGCAAGACCTGTGCAAATTCTGCCAAGAAGAGTAGGCAAAAATTACTCCAGAAGAATGTGCAAAGCTTGTATATACTTACCCAAGAGAATCATGGGGGTACTCTACAAAGTATTGGTATGTGGGGGTTGAATACTTATGCAAGCACTGTATTTTAGTTTTTAATTTATTTAAAAACGGTCAGCAAAACATAACTTATTTTGGCTTTGGGAACATGCTGTTAGAGCTTATGGATTCACAAAAATAATAGAGTGGGTGTGTGTGCACCCTCTGCCCTCATCAACAGGTCTCACCCGCTGGGGCCCACTGGCTCTGCTGATACAGTGAATAATTCCCAGTGTCCTTTGGCCCTGGCAGTGACCTGGCAGGGGGAGCATAATTAATGCATGGGGCCCATCCGGCTCTTGACACTCATGGAAGAGAAGCACTTAATACACATCCAAATTTGCAAATACAAAGTTATTAGCTGTATTCCAATTCAAGTGTCAGCGACATTCTGATTTTTTTTTTTCCCCAGCAGCAAAGTCACAAACGTTTTGCTTAAGGCTTGCAGTGGCACCTTTTGCATAATGGAAGCAATTTTATAGAGATTTCAGGGTTTTTATCCAGCCTCTCTAATTTGGTGCATTATTTGCAGAAAAAAATTATTGGATGGGAACCTAACTAACTTGATTATGTATTTCATGTATTACTTCCTGATGGCTTTAGTTAGATTGCATTCAGTACAGCAGGGCATACATAAAATAGAGCACTGCAGTTGTACAGATCCCCACCACGCATGCGCACATACCTGCGGTAAAATGCAGTTAGTTTAACATGCCCAATGTCAGACAGATATCCGCCAATGTCAAGACTTGTATTTCTCTGTGTTTCCAATTTCATGAGACAGTGATGCGTGACAGTGGTGACAAGAACTCCAAGGTACCGTACCAGCCAGATGTTCGCTGTGCAGTAATGACACAGCCGTCTAGCTCTCTTTCTTCCTCCTTATGTCAGTTTTGCTAGCACTGGCAAATCAGTTCCACCTGTCGTGTGCATCCGAATCTAAAAATCCTTCAAAAGGAGTAGCCGATCAATTCGTGGGAGTTCTCAAAGTTTGGCATGAGAAGTCAAGAAGAGCAAATGAAATAGCTGATTTCAGCCATTTGGATGGTTTCCATTGCAGTTGGTATTCTGAAGAGTCAATTAAGTAAGTGAAGATGGACATTCATATTTTCTATGTAAACGAAATGACAGATGCAAAGGTCATCAAGCATATTTTCAATATACGTTCCATGTACCGTAGGTGTCACCATCAATCATCTATACCATAAGTTGGTGAAATGGAGTCTTTTCACTTTGACCAACAAAGGTGGCGCTGGACTCCATGTTATTTTAGATGTAGGTTTTTATGACCTCTGACCTTTCCAGTGGTAGCCACAAGACCAACTCTCTTCATCCCAGGTGTCTTGACACCAATCAGCCTGCTTATTCAAAGCAGGTGAAAACTATCTCCTTTTTTTCTCTCCATACTCCGGTTCTAAGTCATCCGGTATTATGTTAATTAGATTTTTCCTCCAACATTGGCTTTGAATGGGCCATGTCTGCTGGTGATTAGCTTCACACCCGTCCTCAGCTGTGAGTGGAATACAGTATCAAGCTGCAGATGGGCAAAACAGGGGATGTCTAGATATGCAATACTAGCTAAAACTATCCCCATAGGCTTGCCCTTGCACATGTCCTGAAATAAGGAAGTCTTATTGATGTCTGAAATATAGCTGACCCATATCTATGAAACGAGAGTTAGGTCATACTTTGCTTCAATTTGTTTTCATTTTAGCCTTCATGCATGCAAATTACTGCCCATTTGATGTTGGCCGCAGAGAAAATACAGCACTTTACTGTCTGTTCATGTAACTGATGAACTTTTTGAGCGCAGCTGGTCTGCCCAAGAGAGTCTGGGTGATTTGATGATGTTTGGAAATGTATTCAGCGAAACAAAATGCTTTGCTTGTTTAAAAGTTTGGATGCATAGACTGAAGATTATGTCCCATGCAACACATCTATCACTGTTGCCTTTGCAAACAGCAATTAATTTATCACAAATTAAAAGCTAAGGGCCAAGATTTTGAAAGAGAAGTGGATTCTAACTGACGATATCAAAGACATCCATAACACTTGCTCATCTTTTGACACAATCTTTCATCTAAAAAAGGGTTGCATTTAAAGGTCAGTTGCAAGGCTATTTTTCCTCCCTTTTTCTCCCTAATTGTACTTGGCCAGTTACCCTATTTTCCGAGCTTTCCCAGTCGCTGCTCCACCCCCTCTGCTGAGCCGGGGAGGGCTGCAGACTACCACATGCCCCCTCTGATACATGTGGAGTCGCCAGCCACTTCTTTTCACCTGACAGTGAGGAGTTTCGCCAGGGGGGCATAGCGCATGGGAGGATCTCACTATTCCCCCCAGTTCCCCCTCCCCCTCGAACGGGCGCCACAACCGACCAGAGGAGGTGTTAGTGCAGCGACCAGGACACATACCCACATCCGGCTTCCCACTCGCAGACACGGCCAATTGTGTCTGTAGGGACGCCCGACCAAGCCGGAGGTAACACCGGGGTTCAAACCAGCAGTCCCTGTGTTGGTGGGCAACGGAATAGACCACTACGCCACCCAGGCACCCCCAGTCACAAGGTTATTTTTCTTTTCATCCTCTCACTATGCTTTCAGTGCTCTACTGTACATCTATGAATGTCACTTCTATTTAACTTGCTTCACTGCTTGTAGGCAGTCCACATACCAGGGTGCTATTTTAACCTGGCTGGTCCAGGTTTGAGGTTAATTAAAGTCCCAAAAAAAAAACCCTGCAGCGGTGATAGACTTCTAGGAGGAGAGCTGCAGATGACTGAGCTGTTAGGTCAGCGGGGACCCCGTGTAGGTGGAGTGTGGCCAGCGATGGGAAATGGTTTGTGAGTTTCAGAGAAAGGGCCAAACGAGCAGGGCCACAGCTGCACTCTGGGAAGGTGCAGTAGAAGGTAGGCACCCGTTCAGCTAGGCATGGGTGTAAGGTTGAACTAGCTGCCAAACAGCAGCTTTGTGAATGCCAGCAACCTTTGCCTTTAGGCTAAACGTTTGTGACGGAGTCGCTGTGGATGGAGAGCTGTGGGGAAGCATACCACTGTTGGCCAGCTTGTCCAGCAAGGTGACCCCAAACTAGTTTGGCGGCGGTCCCAAGGCCCAAGCTGTGAATATCACATGAGGGTTTAGCAGCAACGAATATCATCCCGCCACACTTGCCAACAACAGCCATCTTATGAGGCCCATGTCTGTAAACTCTGTCCACAAGGGAAGTTTCTTTTTATTAGCGTCTCTGCCCTCTCAACAAAATTGAAACAGTACGATTCTGAATGACACCGAGAACGTACAACACTAGCTAAATGTGTAGTTCTGCTGGCAGAGGATGTCACCTTTAACTGGTTCTGTCACATCACAGGCCATTTGATGCCTAAAATAAAGCCTACCGCAACGATGTGGCAGTTGTCTGAATGAAGGTGTAAAGTGAAAATATCTCAGCTCCTTTCAGCAATCATGCAGCTGTTAAAACAATGCCTTCAAATGTATTTTTACCACTCTCCCATCAATATCTGTGGAAGTGCTGTGCAGCCCCGATGCCTCACCTGAAGATCAAGAGGTGCCGTTCCCTTAAGTCATCTCATTAGCACCCAGAAAAGGGAGTATGGATATAAGGCGGTGTAAAGTGGTTACCATTATCATAAACTAATAGGTCTCCTCTGACTTTGTGAACTAACTCAAGGCAAGGAGCCATTGCTACTGTGAGAGTAAGGACTTAAAAGTGAGCCTATGGGACCTGGAACTGATCTGTACGTCTCTTTGCATCAAGGACCCCTATCTCAAGGGTGCACTATTTTTTGCCAACAGAGAGATCTTTGTGATCTGACTCTTAACAGAGTGCATATCTTACATTCCCCCTAGTAAAAAAACTGACAGTACCTGGCTCATGTTAGTTATAGGGAGAGAGCCTACAGTATGACTTCACTGTGTATGTTTGTGTGTGTGTGTGTGTGTGTGTGTGTGCCCGCGCGCCCCCACATTTATCTGTATGTGTGTATGAGGACGCAACTCTGCACATATGCTTTTCCAGGTCCTGAGATTTCTGTCTTTCCGAATCTGCATTCTGTCCTGCAGTCTTTATATTTGTATACAAACCAGTAGAGGACTCCCCACCAAAGACAACTGGTGCCCTTCCACAAAACTAGGGGCACCCATGCATCCATCTCATTGTGTATTTCAGCTTTCCAATGTGGAGGAAATATCATGTCATATAGGTAGTTACTCGATTCAATCTGTCCGGAAGCCCCCAAATTTATCCTTGGAGATTTTAACCACGGCCCAGTGATGGCGTGGCGGCCTATCCTGGGTGTCTCTCCGCCTGCCGCCCAATGACTGCTGGGATAGGGCCCAGGATCCCCGCGACCCTGAGAGCAGGATGAGCGGTTTCGATAATGGATGGACGGATGGATGGAATATTGTACAGTGTTTTATAATATGACCTGTTTACACTGATTTTCTGCAACTACAAACAACGTATCACAGCCATTGTGGCCCGTGTACCATCAATACACAAGTAACTAGTCCACACCCTTGTGAAAATAGATCTCTGGACCAAAGATAGCTCAGGCATTTCAATTTACTACACAACTTCATTAAGATATGTCATCTCACTGGTATACAGTTACAATGATTGTCTGTCCAATAGAGGCATGGCCTCATCAGCATCAAGTTTGTTGATGGTGGAGTTATTGCTCTTTCAGTCAGTTAATAGGGAGACTGAAGAGTGTCTCCACCAGTATTATGTAGCCTGACTCCATGATCCAGATGGAGAAAACGACAATTTATTAAGTGAGAAGAGTTGGGGATTTCAGCTTTAAGTGCATACACAGCGAGATAGAGAGTCTGGATGGTAGCTAGCCGCAGGCTCTCTGTTTGGCTTGCCATCCTACAGTGACCTTTAGGAGAATTCCCCCTTAGCAAAGGTGAGGTGCAGAGCCCTTGCTGTGCAAAGGGCATCGGGAGGGCGGTGGGGGAGACCGAGTGGGAGGAGAGGTGTGAACAAAACCCCCACAACAGACGCCTTTCACAATATCACCACTACAGCGGTTACTGTATTGATTTACATGAAATATGCACATTGCCATCACAATCCTTACTGGGTTATGTGACTGAATGTGGGGGAGTGGGCTCATGGCCAGAAAGATTTTTGTTTTTTTTTTGTCACATCCGATTTATGAATACACCGTGATATGCCACTGAATATTACATGCATTATAATATGCAACGGTGTAATAATCTTTTTGAAAAATATTAAACCATCCTCTTCACTACGGATCATATTATTAAGCTAATTCATTCATTCAATTCAGGTCATTAATTTTATTTTTGTTGTTGTTGTTTTTTTTGTAACCAGCAAACTAGCAAGCTTCAGTTTAGCTCTGGGAATGAGCTTTTTGATGTTGGGGGTTGCCGTAGTTCAGCGGTCGGGAACCTATGGCTCGCGAGCCATATATGGCTCTTCCGGTGACGGCATATGGCTCCCAGACAATTTTGAGTTGAAAATTTTTTTTTTCAAAAAAATCAGTTTGGAACTGATTTTAAAATACTTGTGATATTTCTTAATAATACTGTGTCATTTTAAAGTAAACAGAAATTAGTTTTGAAGATAAATTTCACGGGTCACGGGTCGGGAACCAATGGCTCGCGAGCATGTCCGGGTCATTGTAAAGGTGAAGAAATCAATTTTATCAGATAGCCAACTAGTTTATCCGCTTCAACCCTTGTAACGGAAAAGATGGCGAAAAGAAAAAAAGACGATGATTACCGTGCATTCCAGGCTGCGTGCACAGAGGAATTTGCATTTGTGGAGAGAGCAGGATCTGCGGTGTGTCTAATATGCAATGATAAAATTGCATCGATGAAACGGTCAAATATAAAGCGGCACTTCAATACGCACCATGCTTCATTTGCATCGAAATCTCCAGCGGGGGACAGCAGGAAAAGGGCATGCGAGGAGCTACAGCGGAGAGTGCAGACGAGTCAGCAGCAACTACGTGTGTGGACCAAGCAAGGGGACGGGAATTCCGCTAGCTTTGCAGCTGCTTTGGCAATAGTAAGGAATGGAAAGTCATTCACAGATGGCGAGTATGCCAAAACATTCATGCTTGATGTGGCCAATGAACTGTTTGATGACTTCCCAAATAAAGACAAGATAATCAAACGAATAAAAGACATGCCCCTGTCAGCAAGAACTGTGCACGATCGTAGCATCATGATGGCAAATCAAGTCGAGGAAACACAAATTAAGGACATAAACGCCGGGACATACTTTTCTCTCGCGTTAGATGAGTCAACAGACGTTAGCCATCTATCTCAGTGCAGTATCATTGCCAGGTATGCTGCAGGTGACACACTGCGTGAGGAAAGCTTGGCCGTTTTGCCAATGAAAGGGACAACAAGAGGAGAGGATTTATTCATGTCTTTCATGGAGTTTGCTAAAGAAAAAAAACTACCGATGGATAAACTTATTTCTGTCTGTACTGATGGTGCACCCTGTATGTTGGGGAAGAACAAAGGATTTGTAGCGCTTCTCCGTGAACATGAAAAGAGAGCCATCCTAAGTTTTCATTGCATCCTGCACCAGGAGGCGCTTTGCGCTCAGACGTGTGGCCAGGAGCTTGGCGAGGTGATGTCTCTGGTCATTCGAGTGGTCAACTTTATTGTTGCCCGAGCTTTAAATGATCGCCAGTTTAAAGCTCTGTTAGGAGAAGTTGGGAATCATTATCCCGGTCTGCTTTTACACAGCAACGTGCGTTGGTTGTCAAGGGGGAAGGTGCTCAGCCGTTTTGCAGCTTGCCTGAGTGAAATCCGGACTTTTCTTGAAATGAAAGGCGTCAAGCATCCTGAGCTAGACAACACTGACTGGCTCCTGCAGTTTCACTATCTCGTGGACATAACTGGCCATCTGAACCAGCTCAATGTGAAAATGCAAGGTATTGGAAATACAATCTCATCCCTTCAACAAGCAGTGTTTGCATTTGAAAGCAAGCTGGAAGTCTTTCTCAGGGACATTGAAACAGGTCGTCTTCTGCACTTTGAAAGACTGCAACAATTTAGAGATGCATGCTTAGCAAGTGACTCCACTCAACATCTGGATCTCCAGCAGCTAGCTGGCTTTACGTTCAATCTCCTGCAGTCATTCAAAGCACGTTTTGGAGGATTTCGTGCGCGCACTGGTCTTTTCAAGTTCATCACTCATCCACATGAGTGTGCAGTGGACAAAATCGACCTGACATGCATCCCCGGGGTCTCTATCGGAGACTTTGAGCTGGAAGTTGCTGACCTGAAGGCATCAGACATGTGGATGAGTAAGTTCAAGTCACTTAATGGAGAGTTGGAAAGTCTTGCGCGACAGCGAGCAGAGCTGGCGAGGGAACACAAGTGGACAGAAATTAAAAATCTTCAACCTGAAGACCAGCTGATTCTTAAAACTTGGAACGAGCTTCCTGTGACATACCACACAATGCAGCGTGTGAGTATTGCCGTATTGACCATGTTTGGCTCTACATATGCATGTGAACAGTCTTTCTCGCATATGAGGAACATTAAGACCAACCTACGCTCACGTTTAACTGATGGAAGCCTCAACGCCTGCATGAAGCTCAACCTCACCACGTATGAACCAGACTACAAGGCCATCAGCAAAACCATGCAGCACCAGAAGTCGCATTAAAAGTAAGACATATTTAATTTATTATACGTTAAAAATACTATATGGCTCTCAATGAAATATATTTAGAAATATTTGGCTTTTATGGCTCTCCCAGTCAAAAAGGTTCCCGACCCCTGCCGTAGTTGAAGGTTACCTTGCTTTACCACATTTTCACCTCAATCAAACACCCCTGCCAGGGCAACAGCAGTTATGTGAGAAAGAGATTAAAAAGAAAAACATTCCAGTTTCACTAATTCAAAGCAATTGTCTTTTCATCTCATTTAAATCCGATATGTGAAATGATATTTCTGTTTTTGTGCGAGCGTGTTCAGCTCCGCTGTAAATGGGAGTTGTGGGTAGTAATTAAAGGAGGGAAAATTACCTTTTATCTGCGCTTCTTTTTGTTCTTTCGAAAAAGCCGTCCCGTTGTGTCGGGTGCAGGGATATGTTGCTGCTGAGCACATGTGATTTTGGTTTTTTGATGTTTCTCAACAAACGAAGCAGGTGTTAACAGCGGGAGATAGACAAGGGAGAAAATGATTTCTCGTTTGGGGAAATATACAGCCTCTCTCACCATAATAATCACGAGTTAATGAATAATCATAATTCTGGTAAACACTGCTATTTGTTTTTATGCCGCCTGAGAAGTGATGCAAGTTTGTCTTGGTTTCAAACCTGGAAATGCACGACACTGGCTGAATGTTAACACCTAGGGCCAGAGGGGAACCCTTAGGGACTTCTAGGACTTCAGAAAAGGCCCAACATACCAGCATTTTAAATGCTATATTTAAAATCTTTCATTTAATGATAATTCTCTCATTCTAGTTTTAGCCCTAGTTTCTATCAAGTTTGCTTCAGTAATGAAAGGGTTACTGCCCTGAAACCATGAAAATTGAGTTATCCAATCAGATTTTGTTGTTGTTGTCACTTGGCAGAGAAAGGGTTAGCTGGCTGGCTCCCTCATTGGTTAGGACTGCTAGAAGTCTGGTGCTTGTGTTTATTTAGAAAGTGACAGGCGAATCAGCCAATCTTTTTTTATTTAAATGTATTTCTTGTTTTTCCCCTTATCCCACCTGATTAACCCAATGTCATATGGCCGGAACTCTTGTCGAATAACTCCCCTGGCTCACGTTTCCACAGGAACGAGATAGTTGTAACACCAGCTTCCTTCAAACTTGTGTCGGCTGCTCACGCTATTTTACACGCTGATACCTCGCATGGATTGCGTCACCTTCAGGCTGCGAAAGAGACGTAGGGAGAATGCTTTTGGTTGCTTGGCTGCAGGCGCCCGGATGGGCCAAAGGGGTCGCTGGAGAACGACGAGTCCCCAAACACTACACCGATCTACACCCACTATCCCTCGGGTAAGGGTAGCGTAATGAATGCCTTACCCCGTGGACGCTCTGGCCATGACCAGTTACAGCGAGTCTGGGAAACGAACCTCCCAGCCACATGATGAGCGGATTGCAAGAACGGCGGTTTATTCCGCTCGGCCATCAGAGCGACCAGCCAATCATATTTTGCTGTTGTAGTGGGTGGGACCAAAAAATATTGCCCTAGGACTTCTAGAAGTCCAGACCTATCCAGACGAGGGCTCACTCACATAAAAGAAGGCTGTGCGGTTACTGAAGAGTCATTACTTGTGGTTGACCGACTCACATCGGTGATCCAAATCTACTGGTTCACTTAAACCAATCGAACCGCACATCACTAGCGTTAGTCTGTGTATCAGATGAGTGCAACGAAGTTAAGTTAGAGAAAGAAGTTCAAGACTAAGCATGGCTACAGGAGGAGACAAAAGTGACGTTGTAGCTAGCTTGTTAGCGTTACTCTTCTCAAGACGTGCTTTCGGGGAAAAGCAACAAGTGATTGGAAATGGAAGGCCAACTCCCACTCTTGTCTTGCCTATGCTTCATCACCTCACCTGTCTGGTGTTGACCGTCCCCGTATCCAGCTCTTCAGTTGAGCGGTCTTTCTCGGCCCTGAAGCGCATCAAGACGCACACCAGAAACACAACGGGACAGGATCGACTGGGAGCTTTGGCACTGGTGTCCATAGAAAAAGGCCTTCTGATGGAACTTAAATCCAAGGACAAACTGCATGATGCTGCCACTGCCCACTTCACAAAGAAAGACCGACGGATAGACTATATATTCAAGTAGCCTAATAAGGTAAGCTGCCTAATTTTATTTTACTCCAAATCAAAGCTGGCGTATTCATTTTACGTATTGTGATGGCGCTTCATAGCTGGTTAATACCACACTTTGCTCATGTAACGTTAGGCCTACTATACTCAATATTATGGCGTAAGGTTTGGCATGTTTTGCATGTGATTGTATTGCGACTTTGCTCATGGCATATTCTGCATGTGAAGGCGGATTTTATCGTTATTTCTATTTTTTGCATGCTAGCGCTGTCCATGGTGGTGATGTAGGACAGAAGGGGAGGCCATTTCATGTGACTTTTCATTGTTTTCCAAGTATGGAGAAAGACAAAGGCTATTTAATATCCAATGGATTTGAATTTGGTGGATCTTGAGCCACTGAGTTGCTGTTCACATATTAAGAAATACCTCAAAAATGTGGCTGATTACAATACCATTGCGCCATTGAAGGCCCACTGCCAGACCCCACGGTTCGCTAGTTTCCGGGTCATAGCGCAGTTGAAGGCTCTGGCGATAGTTTACGGCGCAAGTCGATCCAAGGTATGGCCAACACTTTTTTGCTGATTTCGGGACGTGTTGCTCTGGTGGTACTCATGCGCAACAGAGGCGCAGTTGTAAAAGGGTTTATTAGAAGGGATAAATTATCAGTAGGAGTGGTGGGGGCTGTCTTCAGTTACAGCCAATCAAATTAGCTCTTCACATTCCCCTTAAAAGCAGCGGCGCTCTGTCATGGCGAACTGCCAATTTCGTAATGGACGGAAGTCCAGACCGGCTAGGACGTGAAAGCTTCTGTCAGGGAGGAAACTGATGTCCTTATTCGGGAGTCGCCAAGTGCTTATACAACAGACATTAATGCCAATTCCAATGTGATGAGACAACACGCAAACATGATTATTTAACATTCATGCATTCTATGAACACACCAGGAGACCCTAAATATGATCACAGATCAGTTAACCTTGGCAATCAGTTCCTTCTTTCAGGTAGAATGAGGTTAATTTAAATAATGAAATCCTCATCACCACGTTGTTTTCCATGCATAAAGACGCACATTGACTGTTTTATGTTGGAAGACAATGATACACGTGTAGATATTTTGTTTTGTGATTAAAAAGGTTTAGGACAGGAGTCATTAGTTATTCATGAAATAGGCCACCATAACATACATAAAAGTGGCGTGTTTGATTTTTCGGTAAGTCTATGCTTAGTGCACCTTCGCTACAGCCCGGAAACTACCACACAATGCCTGCGTCTGCGCTAAGACGTGGTCTGACCAGGCGGAGATGCCGGCGTAATATTTGGTTTTGACACTAAACCAACACTGCGCCACCTGATTTTGACTGACACACCCTCTACTGCACCTCCACGCCCATTTCGACGAGCCCGGAAATTAGCAAACACGCCCAGGTGAGAGAAAGACCACCTTGCGCCCAATGAAATTGTCTGCGTTAGCACTACCGCCGGCCTTGCACCGTCTGGAAACTAGAGCCCTTAAACTCAAGTACTGTGATGTTACTTTAACTGATGATGCAGCGCCCTCTTTACCGCTGTTCACTATTGCACTGTGCAACAGTTGTTGGTAGCCAGCTACTCATGACCATGGATTTTCAGGTGCAGGCCGATCAAAATAAATAAATATGATATCTTAAAAAAAAAGTATGTAAATGTACTGTGTGATGAATATTGTAACGTGCACGAATAAGTAGACACGTTAGCCCTTGGCTAACGGGTCGGACCCTTTAGTCAAATGGTTAACGTTGTCGCCCATGGTGCGGGAGATACGGGTTCGCGTCCCGGCTGCGGCGGTTCCAGGCTGCCCCTCTAGTTCGTTGCATTGGTGGTGAGACTTTGAGGTCATCGGAAGCGCATGCACCCAGAGGCATGAGGGAGCTGATATGCTGAAGTGCGGGGACGCGCTTCCCGAAAGAGGGGGATAGTGTAACGTGCACGAATAATTAGACACGTTAGCCCTTAGCTAACGGGTCAGACCCTTTAGTCGACTGGTTAACATTGTTGCCCGCGGTGTGGTAGACACGGGTTCGCGTCCCGGCTGTGGCGGTGGTTTCCGGGCTACCCCCCTAGTTTGTTGCAATATCAAGGTATGGTTTTCATGTTTTTTTTTTAGTTTTTTTTTTAGATATTGCTAATGGTTGTACTATTATACAAGCGAGCGGCGTAGCATTACGTTGTGGCCAAAATTCTACCCCCTCAACACTGTGTGCTGGTATGGTGTCGCCTGTTGTAATTTGTAGCAGAGTAGTGTTGCATACCATTGCAGTTTGTGTCTACATCCGACAGACAACACCAACCTAGTAGTCCTACATCATGGTAATTATTAAAGCAAGCACAATAAAAGTGATTTTGTTGACAATCATCACCTTGGTGGTATTCACTAAAAACTTGGGCACCCACAGGAAAAAACACAATACTGCACATGGTTGTTACGATTTTGCTTGGCATCTACTACATATTGCCTGAATAACCGACAGGATGGTGAAACAGATCTAGAAGAGTGAACGGGAAAAGCCCATCTGATGGCACTGCTTGGAGGGGGCTCTGGCACGCTTTGGCCCGGCTCGGGAGATGGTCTGTCTCAGGCGCAGCTCGGCACAACTTGGCGCATTTAAACTGGTAACAGAAACGCAAATCAATGCGGCATCGTTGACTTGGCGCGGCCAGAAGTGCCAGTGGAAAAACCCCATACGAGAAGCCATACGAGAAGCCGTGCGGCTGCTGCCTCATTATTTTTCCTGTTTTCTCAGGGTGGTGATATGTAAAGTACACAAAACACAACACAAATAACTTGGAGACGAATGTTTACCTGTTTATTTTGGTTAAAAATTCCATGTAGTAGTAATAGTAGTATTAGTTACGTGAGTTTGTATCAAGGCCGATTGTCGAGTGCTAGTGCTAGCTGGCATGGTAGCATAGCAGTGCATTTCCTTGTGTTAGAGGGTAGTTTTCTGGCTCCTGCACATCATATTACTTTTCATTCAGAAGTAAATCGAATTGGTATGTTTTAATGGGTCATTTCATTTAAAGCCTGTGGGTTACATGTTACTGAAAGATAAGAGCTTATTAAATGTTAGTTAGCCTATGCTAGCCACTGCCGGCTAAGATATAGACCATCAGCGCCATTTGGTTTGAACAGCATTGCCATGTGTGATAGCCTGGTCTACACGTACTCCGCGGTAAATGTGGGTCCATTTTGCAAGCGTGCAAAAGTGGTTTAGATACCAAGTTATAATCCCAAATAGATCTGAGCATAATAGCGACGTAGAAATGCATGAATGGAATAGGAGAGAATGTGAATTTTTATAATCTTATTTTTGATACATTTATGTAAATTTGTTCAGATACATTTCATAGATCTCTGATAAAGGTAATTTTGTTTTGTATTTTACTATTGGATACACTTTATACATTTTGCGATGTTGTTTACATGGACACACTCATTGGGAATACAGGGAGCACAAGGAATAAAATACCAGACAATGGCTGCATTTGAAAAAAAGTTTTATAAATATAGCTTGAGGAGACTTTGAATGAGAGGCCATGTGTCTGTCTGCCTCATTGTTCCTCTTTTCTCAGGGTCACACAGGCTGTCTGCAGGCTGTCATTATTCTGTTATTCTGTGCATACGCAATATGGACATTGTAACACATGTACTGTACATACATAAACATAATGATCAATTATAAAACACGGCAGCATGCTCCAATTCCATATGATGTACAATTCAGATCATATGTACACCATCGCGTGGCACATATCTTCACTTGTCTGTTGCTGCACTATGGTCTACTCGTGTCAATTAACATAGAAGGTCTAACCACTTGTTGGCATGTGTGTGTGGGTGTGTGTGCATGTGTGTTCTGTATTCCTTTCCCACACACAAGATTGACTTTACCCATTGTGTCCAAAGCAGCTTAATTAGAAAGCATTGTCGGATGATGACAGTGGCACACGCAGGCATCTGTGGGAGAATTTGTACATCCACACCTAAACCAGCACTTCACTACGGGTCATGATCATTGACCCTTGACCCAGAATGGAGCCACACTTACCATTATCAGAGCTCATGGACGATCAATAGTTTTGCCAAGCGTCTTAAGAGCTACTGTACCAACCGCAAACAAGGACTGTAAGAGTGGTGTGATTGGACAGCTCGTTAAAAAAACTGATCAATGTAATATCAATCAGGAATATTTATGTGTCATTTCATTCCATGCACCTGCGCACATGAAATGAAACGAATTATCGTTTCCCCCCAGCCCACAGCAGTGCAACACAGACAAAAACATATATCGAAACTACAAAAACTACAAAACACATATATCCAACATATATTTAAAAAGATAAAAATAAAAAACACTGTCCAAGAGAGCGAACGCCAGGATGACTGTCGGAATTGCTGGTCTGGGCCGGGCCGTGGTCCAGGCAGGGCCGTGGTCCCTGGAGAAGAAGAAAAGAACAAGGGCAAGATTCTTTGTTTTACCTTCCTTTATGAAGAAGGTAAAACAAAGAAATGAATGAGGTTTAACTGCTAAGTGGCTAATTGTTCCAAGTCGAGAGCCCTCTTGACTTTCTCGACGTGATGCATCGCCACATGCATGAACGATGCATCAATTGTCAGGATTAGACATCCAGTAAATGCGTTATTAATCCCCTACGAGCTGGTTTTAATGCATGATGTCAGGCTCAAACATATTCAAGCTACCTAAAACACTGGGGAAGAAACGGTAAATATATTTTTCTAAAAGTACAAAGGCTATATTTTCAAAGCCTGAAGTCCGAAACAGTTTTTTATATCAAATCATATTTTCACCAACTCTGATTGTCTCCAAAATGCTCTCATTATCCATTTTTAAAAAGGATTGCGACCCCACTGTCCTCACCTCTGACCGATTTAGTCACCTGGCAGCATGTAAGTTATGTACTTACCTATAATCTAGTAATAATAATAATAATCAATAATATAATTGTATAATTTAAAAGTTATGTACTTATCCTATGAAAAAGCTCCAGATGTGCTTTTAAGCTCCAGCTCTCGGTTAATTCATAAAGGTTCGTCACTTTTAGAAGAAAGTACAACAAGGTGATTAACTGATAAAGAAAATACATAACTTGTTTATATTTTAGCTTTCGCAGCGTGCAACTTCATCTTTACAGCCCACCGATTTGTGGTGTTTTCTGCTCCTCCCTGGGACGTCTCAGCCCAAGCATTTAACTGATCTATTTGGAAAAGAAAAAAGATGAGATACACTGACTTAAGGCATGAGACATGGCATTAAAATATGTTAATATTAATAGCCTGATAAATGTGGGAAGGGGCTCAAATGGGAGCTAGCATGATTAATACTGTTTTATTTATGGCACTCGCGTTCTGGGGTGTCTGAAATACTGTCCTGTGTGGGTAGAAATGAAAAGGAGGGCAGATGATGCTTTGTAACATGTGCATGCATGTGTGCATAAAAGTGTGTTTTTGAGGGTGGTGTGTGTGTGTGTGGGGGGGGTACCTCTTGCTAGTGTGTGTTTAGTCCCCCCCATTTTCCCCCAAATTGTATCCGGCCAATTACCCCACTCTTCCAAGCCGTCCTGGTCGCTCCTCCACCCCTCTGCTGATCCGGGGAGGGCTGCAGACTACCACGTGCCTCCTCTGATACATGTGGAGTCGCCAGCCGCTTCTTTTCACCTGACAGTGAGGTGTTTCACCAGGGGGACGTAGCACATGGGAGGATCACGCTATTCCCCCCAGTTCCCACCCCCCACCCCCCGAACAGGCAGCGTGACCGACCACAGGAGGTGCTAGTGCAGCGACCAGGACACATACCCACATCCGGCTTCCCACCCACAGACACGGCCAATTGTGTCTGTGGGGACGCCCAACAGAGCCAAAGGTAACGCGGGGATTTGGTCCTCTTTTTAATTAGCCTCTCCTCCATGGCTAAAATGGTTACCGGCAGCCCTCGTGTGTGTTTTGCGACGGCGGGGCACAGCTGACCTCCTTGTGTCTGGGGCAATTGCAGGGGCTTCACCTTGAGAGTCACGCACAGCTCGTGTCATATCACGGTGCTGCGGCTGCCAGTACATTTGCATGGGAGAGGCCGTCTTTCGCTCTCCATCCATCTCTTTTCACTTCTCCTCCCCCTCCCACTCTCCACTCTGTCTCCTCACCATCCCCTCCATCTGCACGAACCTGTCTCTCCCTCCTCCTTCTCCTTCAGCTCTCCATGCCGTCAGTCTAGGTTTTTTTTTTCCAGAAGGGCTTAGTCTCTCTTCGTTCCCCATTCCTGTGCTGCTGTATTGTGTGGGAGAAAGCTCTTGTGCGTTTGAGTAAAGGGACAGATTTAGAATGGGCTCAGCCAGTGGGTCGCGGCGGTCCTCTTATTCCCTTTGGGATCTGGCTGCACGTTGACTATCAGTGTGTACCAGCCCGCTCATGTCTGTCAGCCCGAACAGGGAATAAAAGTCTTCTCAGCAGAATTTGGGGCTTTGAGTCATGTAGCTAATCTCCTAGTGGGGATAATGTGCACTGCAGCATGTCTCACTTCAAGGATATATTAAAGGCTAACTCCATTTTCTTTTTTTTCTTTTTTCTTTTTTTTTTTAGAAACTTGGTCTAATTTTTGTAGTTTTTTTTTTCCATTGTCCATTTTGGTTATAATATTATTTTACTCACCGGCTTAATTTTGAAGATTGCGGACGCGGGACCACCGCTGGACTCAGCTTTACAACTTCTTATGGGGCAACTGACCACGCACGTCAGACGTGTTTCAGCAAGTCCACTTTAACTCGTTTATCTAAACCACGCATTTGGAATTGAAAACCAAAGTGAAAGTTCAAGGTTTTCTAAAATGTCCAGTATGATCAGTGGTGGATGACACTGCTGGTCTACTTCCTGGTTCAGCCTGCAGGAAGTAGCGGCCCATGCTTACCGTAAGCAGTAGGAACCATCCATAAACTAGCCGGGAGAAGTCATAGATGATGGACAATCATGAACACAGTCTGACTGAGACCCTGGGGGAGGGGGGGTTGTTTTTAAGGCTTTTGCTCAATTGCCCCATTAGATGCCATTGTAAAAATGTGTCTAGCGGTGTTATTGTATCCAAAATGAGCTGACGAGGATAATGATTCCATTACCAACATGCATGATGGAAAAAAGAAAACAAAATAAGATGCAGGTTGAAGAAAAAAAAAGAAAACGAAAATACAAGAGGGACGTCCCAAAAAAAGCAGGCCTCATGAACTATGAAAGGCTGTAGTACTGTTGTTCATCCTGCTTTCGAGCAGGATCAGCCAAGTGTAATTTGAATGTGTGAGTGCGTTATGAAACAAAGCCATGAATTTAAATTCAGAAAGTGCTTGTCCACATTTATTTCTGCTCAAAACTCGCTTCACGTCTCTGGGGAAAAATGCAGGGGATGGATTTCACACTCACGTCTTGTGTGCATTTCCAAGAGGAATATCCAGTGGGAGCACCTCCGTAGCCGAATGGTCACAGCACATACCGCATGGTCACACGGTCGCAACTGTCGCCGGTTCGATTCCAGTCGGCGACCTTGGTTGCAATGTCATGTCCCCCCCCATTTCCTGTCTGCCCTTTCAGTATTTCTGTCTAACAGAGGTAAAAAAACAAAAACATGAACATCCAACAACACAACTTTACTGTCTCACGTTTTCCATGACAACCGGATTTTAAAAAGACCAGTCCAGACCAGACAACAGACTGGACAAGACGTGAGGGTATTTTTATTAAGACTAACTGCTTTGTGTATGTGGCCATACACACACACACATATTCAGAAGCCACACACTACATGGTGAACATAAAACTGGAGACTAAACGATGCCCACGGACCTCTTTTTTTCTTTCCTCTCAGACGCCAGGACGCTCCTCTGCCCTCCTTCCCCGATGCGTCATTCTGTCTATCAATACGTTGTGCCGTACGCAACCGTGAGCGGTTTCACATTAATTTACACCTGGATTGGAGAGCAGCTACAGAATAGCAGTGGCTCTCATCCATGGACAGGTTACCATGACCACGGGCACTGGGCACAAACTCGCCACGGGTCCCTCCCTTCACACGCAAATAGTACACATGCACTGTGTGAGCCCTTCCCAAGCACGCAGTTTGGATGCACAATAGCACAGGAAAACCCACAACCACACAGCATGTATTACTTTGAAATTATATTTCTTATTTTGACTTGCTGAACTGCCTTTTTAGATCTTTATCGTCCTATACATGCTATACGATCCGCATATTTGGAACGAGTATATTAGAGGGACAGCTCAGGTTGGACGGTTTGGAGACAAAGCAAGAGAGGCAAGACATAACTGCAGTTTCCAGTTTATCTAATTTTACACCTAATGTGCTGCCTTCACTTCGGCTGTCTCTTTGCATTCTCATCTGCAGGCGTCCCTTATTTTACTGTAGTTTTGACAAAGAGCTTTAGTGGAGCCAGCTCGGCAGCTCCACAGTGTTTAATAGTGACTTTAATGTTGAGTCTATATGGATATCCGAGTTCTGAAAAACTCACCCCACATATGTGTAGCAGAGCTGAATGTATACAAGGAGTTAATCAAAATACTTCCCCACCTCCAGACTGCTGGATAGAGGTCTATGGCCTATGCTGACCTCTTACACCTACTAAGTTTAGAGAAAGGGCAGTACAAGACACTTCATTGATTCATGGGTTTCTTTGCTTCATGTGTGCCTGCAGTCCGTTGTACTGCCGTATGAGATGATTGGCCTCTACAATTAGATCAGTCCAGTCCAAGGCTGTCCACCATGGCAACCACACAATCTGCCAAACTCTGTCCTGTATGGCTCTGAATGGCTTAAAAGCCAGAAAAGGTTCCACTGCCTTACCTTGCTTGTTAATAAATCTACAATGACAGAGAAATATTTCACATCACAAAGCTCTTCTGCAATTACTTGCCTGGTTTTTTCTCCCATTAACGAAATGAACTCTTCAGATGTTGCTGATAATAAGTATGAGATGCCCCCTCTTCCCTTCTGACCGTATGTTTTAATAATGTGTTCTGCCAGAAACAGGTCAAATTGAGATATTAACTCTACAATCCCCAAATAGTTTCCATGGTGTGGCGATTCCAGGAGCTCATCGTTCCTCTAAATGCCAGTCCTCTTTCTCCTAAAAACTTGATCACTGCTACAACACATCACAGAATATCCCTCAAATATTCTTATTTTGACTTGCTGAACTGCCTTTTTAGATCTTTATCGTCCTATACATGCCATATGATCCGCATATTTGGAACGAGTATATTAGAGGGACAGCTCAGGTTGGACGGTTTGGAGACAAAGCAAGAGAGGCAAGATTGAGATGGTTTGGACATGTGTGGAGGAGAGATGCTGGGTATATTGGGAGAAGGATGCTGAATATGGAGCTGCCAGGGAAGAGGAAAAGAGGAAGGCCAAAGAGGAGGTTTATAGATGTGGTGAGGGAGGACATGCAGGTGGCTGGTGTGACAGAGGAAGACGCAGAGGACAGGAAGAGATGGAAACGAATGATCCGCTGTGCCGACCCCTAACGGGAGCAGCCGAAAGTAGTAGTAGTAGTAGTAGTAGTAGTAGTAGTAGCAGTAGACATGCCATGTACAGCCATCCATCCATCCATCTATTATCCAAACCACTTATCCCGCTTTCAGGGTCGCGGGATGCTGGAGCCTATCCCAGCAGTCATTGGGCAGCAGGCAGGGAGACACCCCGGGTAGGCTGCCAGGCCATCACAGGACAGTATATATATCTTTTGAAATCAAAGACACATCTTAATTTAAATAGAACTGCAGTCTATTCCGTTGCCTACCAACACGGGGATCACCGGTTTGAATCCCTGTGTTATCTGCGGCTTGGTCGCGTGTCTCTACAGACACAATTGGCCGTGTCTGCTGGTGGGAAGCCAGATGTGGGTATATGTCCTGGTCGCTGCAATAGTGCGTCCTCTGGTCGGTTGGGGCGCTTGTTCAGGGGGGAGGGGGGAACTGGGGGGAATAGCGTGATCCTCCCATGCATTACATCCCCCTAATGAAACTCCTCACTGTCAGGTGAAAAGAAGCGACTGGTGACTCCACATGTATCAGAGGAGTTATGTGGTAGTCTGCAGCCCTCCCCGGATCAGCAGAGGGGGTGGAGCAGCAACTGGGACAGCTTGGAAGAGTGGGGTGATTGGCCAGGTACAATTGGGGAGAAAATCCACACCAAAAAAAAAACAAGAAAAGAAAAGAAGTAATTGATCAAATCGTCAAAGTCCGACTCCCGGACGAGTTCTGATTCAATGGCCATGAGTGACGGTATGTTCAGTTGTCTGTACGTCGTCCTTGTCCTTCGTTCATTTTTAACCCTGGACATTTTCAAAAAGGACCATTCTCCCTGGCAGTTGCTGACAGGAAGCGTCAGATACAGTCTTAACGCTATGCATACGTTGGGAAATATTGACTGTAATCCACAATCAGGCATTCACTGTCCGATACGGTCTCTGGCATGAACAGATCACATAGGTGCTTGTATGCATCAACTCTGTGGCCAAGATGGCTGACTTAACTTATCAAATAGAATATTATTTTTATTAGTCATTTTGTACATACATACAACTCCAGTTCTTCTTTCCATTGCCTTGTTAGGGTTAGTATTAACCCTAACATGCATGTCTTTTTAATGGTGGGGGGAAACCTACGCAGACACGGGGAGACCATGCAAACTCCACACAGAAAAGACCTGGGACGGCCTGGGGTTTGAACCCAGGACCTTCTTGCTGTGAGGCCATTTTGCCGCCTATCAGTAACCATATTAAATGTTTCTATTTGGAATTTGCTTTTCCTATCAAATAAATCATCATTTCTTCACTGCCATCTTCAGTTTTTTGCGCTTGCTGGTGCCTGGAGATCGTAGTGCTTCCCTTTCAAAGCCTGCAAAACGATCTCTTTGTGCTGACATGAACATCACACAGACACTTAATAAGCTGCACTGCTGTCATGAGATCTATGTCCGCTTGTTGAAGCTGCAAACTTGTCATTTGAAATGAGCAAGAATGCTATTCCAGAAATTAAACATAACTGCAGTTTCCAATTTATCTAATTTTACACCTAGTGTGCTGCCTTCACTTCGGCTGTCTCTTTGCATTCTCATCTGCAGGCGTCCCTTATTTTACTGTAGTTTTGACAAAGAGCTTTAGTGGAGCCAGCTCGGCAGCTCCACAGTGTTTAATAGTGACTTTAATGTTGGGTCTATATGGATATCCGAGTTCTGAAAAACTCGCCCCAAGTATGTGTAGCAGAGCTGAATGTATACAAGGAGTTAATCAAAATACTTCCCCACCTCCGGACTGCTGGCTAGAGGTCTGTGGCCTATGCTGACCTCTTACACCTACTAAGTTTAGAGAAAGGGCAGTACAAGACACTTCATTGATTCATGGGTTTCTTTGCTTCTTGTGTGTCTGCAGTCCGTTGTACTGCCGTATGAGATGATTGGCCTCTACAATTAGATCAGTCCAGTCCAAGGCTGTCCACCATGGCAACCACACAATCTGCCAAACTCTGTCCTGTATGGCTCTGAATGGCTTAAAAGCCAGAAAAGGTTCGACTGCCTTACCTTGCTTGTTAATAAATCTACAATGACAGAGAAATATTTCGCATCACAAAGCTCTTCTGCAATTACTTGCCTGGTTTTTTCTCCCATTAACGAAATGAACTCTTCAGATGTTGCTGACAATAAGTATGAGATGCCCCCTCTTCCCTTCTGACCGTATGTTTTAATAATGTGTTCTGCCAGAAACGGGTCAAATTGGGATATTAACTCTACAATCCCCAAATACTTTCCATGGTTTGGCGATTCCAGGAGCTCATCATCTAAATGCCAGTCCTCTTTCTCCTAAAAACTTGATCACTGCCACAACACATCGCAGAACATCCCTCAAATATTGCCTCACATCCAAAGTTTGCTTTATAAGAGCTTAATCAATTGCCCCAGTGCCACTCAACCTCTGTATCAGTATTAGCATATTGGACATATGGTATGGACTCAGAAATGCGGTGCCAGTGTTTCCAGTCGTAAAGACCGTCCACAAATGCATTTTCCCCCCTTTTTTCTCCCCAATTATATCCGGCTAATTACCCCACCCTTCCGAGCCATCCCAGTTGCTGCTCCAGCCCCTCTGCTGAGCCAGGGAGCGCTGCAGACTACCACATGCCTCCTCCGATACATGTGAAGTCGCCAGCCGCTTCTTTCACCTGACAGTGAGGCGTTTCACCAGGCGGACATAGCTTATGGGAGGATCATGCTATTCCCCCCCGTTCCCCCTCCCCCTGAACGGGTGCCCCGACCGACATGAGGGGGCGCTAGTGCAGTGACCAGGACACACACCCACGTCCGGCTTCCCACCCGCAGACATGGCCAATTGTGTCTGTAGGGATGCCCAACCAAGCCAGAGGTAACATGAGGATTCGAACAGAAATGCATTATTTTTTGTCCCAAAAAGTTTGCAGGTGAAGCAGAATACCTGTCCTGTTGATGGTTCTCATGGTGCTAGTTGTCCATTAGGCAGTCGACTGCACAACATGTCATTTGTTTTGTTTTGATTTTTTTAAGATTATTTTTTGGCATTTTCCGCCTTTATTGGATAGCGACAGTCGAGAGAGACAGGAAAGGCAGGGGAGGGAGGGGATGACATGCAGCAAAGGGCCCGAGCCGGATTCTAACCCAGGCTGCTGCGGTAAGGACTCAGCCTTATGTGGTACATGGTCTACCAGGTGAGCCATCAGGGCACCCCATATCATTTGTTAACGAACGAACCCGACCACCTATTCCACGGTCTTTTGCTTATGCAGGGTATGTCACTCGTCTGTTGTGAAACGAAAATGCCCCTCTTTCAGTGAGAATTATTTTTATTTTGTCACGATATATTTCCCCACAGCGCAGGATCCATAACAGTCTGAAACCATGAGTAGTCTTCATCCCCCCCCTCTGAGGTACTGCACCCTGGTCAGGTTCATTTTCCACTGATCGGTGATCTTTTTCCTCCGCTGGCGATGTGAGAGGACGCAGCCAACTTCCCTCTGTGCCCGGGCTGATAGTGCTGCATTATCCACTGTGTTGTAAGTAGGAGGCAGTGCTGCTCCACCACTACCACATGTCTCAATGCCGCAGTCTTCCCGTTAACTTGGGCTAACAGTGTAGGCATTAGCATCCAGGTCGTCCCCAGGAGGTGTGACAAGATAAAAGGCTCTAAGGGTCTGTTCTTCTTCAAGGCTTCCTTGTTAGAGAGGGTTGCCAGCACCATCAGGATGACATGCTTGCCAAACAAATCTCCTCCAGTTCTCTGTGTCCTGAGCTGATCTTATTGCCTCCGATATTTTCAGACTAAGCCATTCTTTTATGTCATCATGATACTGCCTTTTTGGTCGGCCTCTCCTGTGTTTTGCTGGTGTAGTTCCCAAAATCGCGTCTTCTTTGATTTACTTCCACCTGGACAACAGGTATGCCCAAAGAATTATAGCTTTCTTTTCATTATATGTGCCATTAGCCCTCTTTTTGTTCCTAATTCATTAAGGATGCTCGCATTCGTTCCTTCCCCTGTCTGACTTATTCGGAGCATCCTACGATAAGCCACATCTCTGCAGCCTCAATCCTATTTACCATCGCTTTCTTCAGTGTCCAATGTTCAGCTCCATATGACAACACTGGCCAGACGAATGCTTTAAATAGACTGACTTTCACTTCTTTTCTTATTCCCGTCTTTCTATATTTGTACCATCTCCATCATTCTTTTCTTTGCTAGGGTAATTCAGATTTTTATGTCGTCTGTACAATCACCATCATTTTTCTTAACCGAACCCAAGCATTTGAAGCTCTATAGGTGTTCTACATCTTGTCCATCTACTGATTGCAATATCTGATTCACCCACTTTCATGCACTTTGTCTTTTTCACATTCAAACTGACCAACCTCTTTTTCCTCGACTCAACATTTTATTTGGATCTTGCTGTCCATCAGCTGCAAGTACCGTGTCATCTGCAAATCTAAGATTGCTGATCTTATAATCACCTATGCTCACTCCATATCCATCTATATCTACCTCACGCATCACTTGTTCTGTGTATAGTATGAATAAGCGTGGTGATACAGTGCAACCTTGACATACACGCTTCTCTACCGGAGAAGCTTCTGTGTTCTCACCATTCCATCTAGACCTTAAAGTAGCACAACAAGGTGTCTAGGGAAACCCATTTCCAGCATGATGTTAAAGAGTAGTGCGTGGCTTACTGAATCAAATGCCTTTGACTAATCAATGAAAAGCAGCATTGCCTTATTATCTGTGTTGGATACCTTTTCAGTTAGTGTTTGCAGTGTTACAGTGTCTATGCTCATCATTGACATTCATGATGCTTTCATGTGTATCTTGTACTTTGCTGGTGTGATAAAGTTTTACCTTCATTTAAAAGTTTCCACTGTGATTTTGCCATTTGGGTAGGAACATTTGGGCGGCACGGTGGCCCAGTGGTTAGCGCCGTCGCCTTACAGCAAGAAGGTCCTAGGTTCGAGCCCCAGGGTAGTCCAACCTTAGGGGTCATCCCAGGTCGTCCTCTGTGTGGAGTTTGCATGTTCTCCCCGTGTCTGCGTGGGTTTCCTCCGGGTGCTCCGGTTTCCGACCACAGTCCAAAGACATGCATGTTAGGGTTTATACTCCCATCTGTGCCACTGACCAAGACAATGGAAAGAAGAACTGGAGTTGGTGCCCGGGTGCTGCATGGCGACTGCCCACTGCTCCTCGCTCCACAGCTAGGATGGGTTAAACGCAGAGCAGAATTTCCCCACGGGGATTAATAAAGTATATCAAGATAAAAAAAAAGAAAACATTAGATCAATTCTTTAGTGTCCTGCTTGAGGAAACTCGCCTGTACATCAAGTCCACCCCCAAACATGTTCACCGAACACATGTTCATCACAACTGAATAGTCATACATACAGCTAGACACGATAACACAGGTACTACCACATACAGTATGACGTACAAACCTGCATGATGTTTAATGAGACATGGGTACACACACACACATGGATATGGACCATCATCGGGGCACTTTCTCTGAAGTTGCAATGGCAAAGAGGACTCATTCTGAGTCTGATTCACAAAACCGGTTTCATTTCACTTGCTTTCCATTCAGAAACCCTTCGAATCAAATTTAGATCGGTTGAAAAGGAAATGTTCACCAAAAATTTACCGGTCTTACTGGAATGTTGGCACGCCAAACTTGAGGGACTCTCTACAAATGACATGTTAAAATGGGCTCACCATGCAGCTCTGGTTTAAATCAGTCTCCTCTCTGAGCCGCTGGTTTTAGGAGGAAACACATCTGTGGGATTGGATGCTGTCAAAGCTGACGCTCAATGTGAAAACAAGACATTTGTTGAAGCTGGTGTTTTTTTCTGATTTGTCCTACAAGTAAACAGCAACTGTGTCTTATGTCACACAAACACACACGCACACACACCATGTCACCCTATACTTGTGGGGACCCCTCATTGACTACATTAATTCCCTAGTCCTCAAACCCCTAACCTTAACCATCATAACTACATCTTAACCTTAACCTTAACCTAATCCTAATTCTAACCTTAACCCTAAACCCAAATCCTAACCCTAAAATATACCCTTTTCCTCATGAGAACCCATAAAATGTCCCCACAAGATAGGTGGTTTCAGGTTTTAGTATCCTAATGGGGACATTTGGTACCCATTAGCACAGAAAAACCTGGCACACACACACACACATCAAGACCTTCACAAATGAGATGGGCAGAAGGCAGATATGGGCAGCAGAGATACCTCGCGATGTTTTCCCAGTAACGCGCAGACAAAAGCTTGTTGTGAAACCAACAGTAAATCCCCTCGTAACACATGGAGAGGCATCATTGCCAGTGAATGGCCTCGCTGTATCGCAATGTCAAGGTAGCCGGAGAGCCGCGCCAGCATTATGGAGATATTTTCACCTCCCCTGTTGATTATTTCAAATCAAATCCCTCTCTCCAGCCTTTCACGGGAGCTTTATCGGGAGGGAGGCCTGCTCAGGATTCGTCTTGCTCCGCGAGGTGTTGCGTCTCGGCGACAGCGACGCCTTTCTGAGGCGCCACGCAAACCCCCCCCCCCCCAAGTGCTGCTGAGAGGGGCAGATATCGCTGCACCCCACGGCTCCACAATCAATCCAAAATACATACATTTAGTGCAATATACAAGGGACTTTGCAGCTGGGCCGACAATACGAAAGCCATCCTGTGAAACAGCATGACTAAAGGGAAGTAAATATAACCAAGGTGAAGGAAATGGAAAAATACTGTTGACTGGGAAATGTAAAAAAAAGAGACTCTTTTGTTGCCTTGCAAAAAAAAGAAAGAAAAAAATCTTCAAGTACAATATAAAAATTCAGTTTCTGGCTGTTTGTATTGACTAAGCAAGCTAGGCTCATATTTCCCAGCTGGACCGGTAACCTTGGCGTGACATTAATCTACTGCAACGCATGATAAACATGATTCACCAAAAGGACGGAGGCGGCGAGCGTCAACATCCAAACCTTTTTCAAGTTTTTTAAGTGGGCCAGTCTGGTGAAATGCAGATGTAGGAGCGTTGTCTCTCGACGGCTCTGCAAATGGTTGTGGAAGGAGGTGGGACGGACAGGATATTCCAGGCTACTACAGCGAAGACAGAAGAAGAGCTGAAGTTTTGCTGAATGGAGTCTGCAGAGCATTGAAAAGACTAAAGGATTACACGAGGACGCGAATAAATAACAAACCAGTCAGTATTTCCTTGGTTTAACGTGTAAATGAGCTTGTCCCACCATGTCTTATACGATCTCATCTCATATCTTACCTACAAGATATTTTGAACCCCTTATTAGAAAGTGGCTCGCTCTTCAGAAACCATTTAGACATTTGGGGCCCTACTGCGATTTCAGTATCATTCCATCATAAACGGTTTGGTTTCAGATGATACGACTCTTAGCGGTCCGCGATCATTTTTGTCCCGCTTTTAAAACGTAAAAAAGTTATTGAAGGCAATTCAATATATCTGAATGCTTTTCCAAGTTTTTCTTTGTTTTCACTTTATATTATTTGATGCTGCTATTAATATCTGCTAATTAAATCAAAGTGCCTGGAGAATATCCATCCATCCATCCATTATCCAAACCGCTTGTCCTCCTCTCAGGGTTGCAGGGATGCTGGAGCCTATCCCATCAGTCACTGGGCAGCAGGCGGGGAGACACCCTGGACAGGCCATCACAGGGCACACACACATACACACACACATTCACACCTAAAGACAATTTAGTACAGCCGATTCACCTGACCTACATGTCTTTGGACTGTGGGAGGAAACCGGAGCACCGGGAGGAAACCCACGCAGACATGGGGAGAACATGCAAACTCCACACAGAGGATGATTCGGGACGACCCCCAAGGTTGGACTACCTCGGGGCTCGAACCCAGGACCTTTTTGCTGTGAGGCGACCGCACTAACCACTGCCGCGCTAATATAATATATATAATCCTTTTATATTCACCCATAATAAACAAATGCAGCCAAACAAATGAACAGATAGATGAATAATAAACGAGTGGTTCCTTTAACAAAGTGTAAATTATTGTAAAGATAACCTTGACCTGACCTTTATTTGACCTTCACTCACATTCACTCCTGTTTCTTTTTTCTTGCCATCCTTCTCTGGATGCACGTAGAAAATCTTCAATATTTTGTGCCATCAGTGAACAAACACTCTTCGCTGTGGGAAATATTTTATTCATGGAGACTCTGTGGATCTTGCGGGTCAATCCAGATGGACTCCATCATGTGTTCCAGGCTTTAGCTCTCCATCATCTTCTGGCACGTGTTGTATGATCAAGACCCAAACCCCCCCCCCTTTTCTCCCCAATTGTATCCAGCCAATCACCCCACTCACTGAGCCGTCCCAGTCGCTGCTACACCCCCTCTGCCAGTCCGGGGAGGGCTGCAGACTGCCACAAGCCTCCTCCCATACACGTGGAGTTGCCAGCCGCTTCTTTTCACCTGACTGTGAGGAGCTTCACCAGGGGCACGTAGTGCGTGGGAGGATCACGCTATTCCCCCCAGTTCCCCCTCCCCCCTGAACCCCCTCGACCGACCAGAGGAGGCGCTAGTGCAGCGGCCAGGACACGTACCCACAGCCAGCTTCTCACCTGCAGACACGGCCAATTGTGTCTGTAGGGACGCCCGACCAAGCCGGAGGTAACATGGGGATTCGAACCATCGATCCCCGTGTTGGTAGGCAACGAAATAGACCGCTGTTCTACCCGGACGCCCCAAGACCCAAAAACGTTTAACCGATCATTGCATATTTAAAGATAGTTCCCCTGATGTCTTAGAGACTGCAGGTCAAATGGCGGGCGCTGAGTGCACAGAGAAGAAAACAACACGGCTGATGTGAAAACAAATACGACTCCAAATAAAGAGAAGGTGTTTGGGAAAATGACCACGTGCGGCTATTCGACACAGCAAGATTGGAATTTTCTTACTCGTAGCACGGTTACTTCTTAAACTACCGTTCTCAGATCTTTTCCTGTGACAAAAAAAAAATGAGTTATAGCAAAATCAACGGCTTGGGCAGGAAGCAGTGGGGGTGAGTGCGGCTCTTCCTCCCAGACACCAGCGGGCTGTGCAAAGGAATACATGAGAAACCAATATAAAGAGGAGCCGAGCACTTTGCCGCCCAAATCAATTGATTTTTATGGTGCCGGCGAGAGATGGATGAAGGAAAGTGTGCCCAGAATGTGGATATTGATGAATTGTAAGGCCAAGTGGATTTTCGCCACACCTGACAAGATCACGACTCAGGATTCACCACTCCAGGTTCCCTGCAGGGGGAGGCGATTGGTGAAGTAAAGAAAAAGAAAAAAAAACAACCTGTGGCCAAAATGAAGAGATAAATCAGAGACTGCAACAGTTTTGGTAATGGAGGCCAGCTAAAAGTCAGCGGCTGCCAGTAGCGGTCATTAAACCTGTGATATCCGTACAGGACAGATGAAAAAGCTATGAAATATGGCCGGAGCCTCCCGACGTGACCTTTACACGTGCTGTCATTAGCGCGTCTTCCACAAACGGCTGTTTTGAGAAGTGCTTGACCCTTATGAAATCTTGTGAAGAATTTTTCTCTTCATTTTTTTTCTTTTTCTTTCTATTGTTCCCCAACCTCGGGTATCATGATGATTGCTAAAAGAAGAACGGCTCTGTGTTGCACCAAGAGGTCAAGGACGGCTTGGAGAGCCAATCATCAATGTCATCTGGAGAAAATTACAGCCATGGAGGAATGAGAGGTGTTATGGGCACTTCTCGGCATCACAGTGGTTGGTTTTGACATCGTATACACCGCCATTCAAGAGGCTATTCATTTGCCGTACCGGCCTGTGGGGTAGCCTCACTTTCTGCCTTTTTTTTAATCAATATATTTATTGATTTTTCAATAATAACAACAAAAACAATGTGCATTACAACAATGCCGTCTGGGAACAAAAGCAAAAGATACATTCCAATAGCAAATATGTATATAAAAATACTAAAACAACAACAAAAAGAAAAACATAACACAGAACAGAAGTGTCTCTTTTCCTATACAATTTCTCCTACTTTCTATATGGGTAGCCAATGGTCAAAATACATCACCTTGGGGGGGGGGACAATCACTTTGCAGCCCCCCCCCCATTCATCTTCTGGTTTATCTAAAATATTTCCCAGGTCGTTATGTTAAATAAAATGTATAAACAGGCCCCACATCTTTTAAATATGTCCTGTTGATCTTTTAGTATATAGGTGGTTTTCTCCAAGGGTGGGGTTAAAGCCATTTCCCTCGGCCATTGACCTATTCATGGCCTCCTGCCTTTTTTAATTCCACAATAATCAAAGACCGAACATCCAGTACCGTCCTGTCAGACTCGACAGGAGGACAAAACATGTCATTAGTCAAAACATGTTATTCTGTAAGGCCAAAATAATGCATTTGTAGTGATTGTCCATCCATCCATCCATTATCTGAACCGCTTATCCTGCTCTCAGGGTTGCGGGGATGCTGGAGCCTATCCCAGCAGTCATTGGGCAGCAGGCGGGGAGACACCCTGGACAGGCCGCCAGGCCATCACAGGGCCCACACACACACATTCATACCTAGGGACAATTTAGTATGGCTCGTTCACCTGACCTACATGTCTTTGGGCTGTGGGAGGAAACCGGAGCCCCCGGACGAAACCCACGCAGACACTAGGAGAACATGCAAACGCCACACAGAGGACGACCCACCAAGGCTGGACAACCCCGGGGCTCGAACCCTGGACCTTCTTGCTGTGAGGCGACCACGCTAACCACTGCGCCACCGTACCGCCCTTGTAGTGATTGCAGTATAGTAAAATCAGCGGCTACAGAGACAGATCGGCACTTCTACACACCTCTACATCCTGTGGAAAACATCTTGATAAACTGAAAAACAAAAAGAACAAAAGATGTCGTCATGTGACGCGAGAACAGGAAGCTCGCGGGGCAACTTTGAAGCACTGGCAAATTAGCCATTCATTTAAAATGTATGCAAAGGTCAACACCGGTCAGAAAAGGGGCAGTCAAGAGTCCGGCATGATTCATGACCATCATTTGAGTTTGAAAAATTAATACGGGGGCGCCTGATAAATCACCGCCCACGTCATCCAGAATGATAAAATCACTGCAACGCCGCGCTCGGCTCTGCCCTCCTCAACGGAGAGGGATGCTGAAGGCGAGGTCGGCCCGCATAAGAGAAACCTAAGCACTACTCAAGGGGACACAGACAAGATGGCGTGCATATCGCTCAATAAATTACCTTTAATCTGGAGCGCACTTAATGGTGCGATGAGTATGAAGATGAATATACTCACGAAGCCTCCACATACTCCAAAAATTACGCCTTTATGTAAACCATGAATCAAGACATTGCCACCTACTTTCGCTTTAGCTAGCATCCGTGTCAGTTTATACAGTTTTCTCTGGGTTCCAGTGTGACCACTTACCCACACAGCACATCTGTGTAGGATGGTTTACAGATGTTCAGCAGCCGAACTGGCCAGCAAACGGCTGTTTCCCACAGCGGACCTTTCTACCCAGCATCTCCTCACGATTCGCTCACCCACACACACACAGATATAACGTGAAATAGAGGAGGTCGTTGTGCACACCGGGCCCCTGATTGATGAAAACAACCACACAACAAATTGAGAAACCGAGGCTTTCAAATCGCACAGGCCCTCTGGAGGTGTTACAGATACCCGGGGTCTTCAGGCTTTCTTCGTAAAACCTGGACGGGTTCTGTAATGTTGGATGGATGGGTACGATTTCCTGTTGTGCAACGTATCATGTGACGATCTCCCCCCCCCCCCCGACATCATGACGTTGACACCGACACCTTTGCTACTGCCGTTTCCGGTGCAGCACATCAGACGTCGCCACGCCGAGACTGAATCCATCCCAGTCATCTCAAGGCCGACGTGCGTTCGATTCCCGACGGCAAATATTGCAACGGTTTGACGCTCGCTCGTGTTATCTCGCCAGGCAACCTCAAAAATACACTCGCCGCGAGCAAGATAAGATAAATAAAGTGCCCCCCCCTTTTTTTTGTGCTGTTTAATTCCAGAACGTTCTCAACCCCTCTTTTATCTCGTTCTTGTTTCGTGCGAGAGAGAACGAGCCCCACAAACACAAGTGCAAATGACGGCACTCGCGTAGACTAATGTGCACCCGCGTCCTCTCCAAACCACGCGCACAACACACGCACAATGCACACAGGCAGCTAATCATTCACTCCCTATCTCCCCTCGACCCCCTCCTTCCCCCGCCTTTCTTTCTCCGTTTCTTAAAGAGGAATATCAGTGATGAGCAGTGCAGCTGGAGACAATAAACCGGTAGAAGAACCAATTACCAAAAGGTGACAAGCCGGCGGTTCGGGCCTTTCAACGTGTCATTATCTCCACATCGACATCTCCGAGGGGCCTGACAGGCCATTTCTGAGGCTGCCATGGCGAGCCACTGTGATAAACCGCCAGCGAGGGGAAGAGAGGAAAAACACAAAGCCAATTCCTCACTTTACCTTTCATGCACACACACAAACACGAACACACACACACACACACACACATGACACATGCCTGTGTGTATACCGGGATGTAGCCTAAGCATGCATGAAGATGTCACAAACTAACATATCGACGAGCACACGCTGTCGTACAGTGTGTTCACACGGACGCACGTGGACTTTTGCTACCTTTACCCGCCATGCATTCAGTGCACCCCCGTCTCGAACCCCCAGCCCCCCACATACACCCCGGCTTCTCTTTCCCCTGTGTCATGGAGCCACTCGGAGATCATTTCCTTTAAATGTGAGAGGGTGATTGTGTTTCTGTGATCTAATCCCATTAGGACGCCGCGGCTCCTCCTCTGCAAACTGCCCTGAGGCAATTACACAAAATGTCAGTGAATTAAGTAATACCTTGGTGCCGAGCCAGGGGTGCTCACCGCACCGCACCGCACCGCTGTCAGCAGCGAAACGTCATGTGGCCACACGGTGTGTTCCCACATGCGCCCGTGCTCACGTACGCGTCCCGGACGCATGGACACAAAACATTGAGCCGTTGAACCACTCCGCAGGACACGCACCCACACGGCGCTGCCACTCCACAACCCATTAAGTCCATTTTGACACACACACAGAAAAGGGGAATAAGAAAAGCAGTGGGTGCCGCCTTTGTAGGTAGCTCTTTGTGGTGGGATGTGTCCGCGCCAGGCGTCGTCTGTATTAAAGATAAGACACCACAGAGGGGACAACAGACTCCAGGCCTCTTTAGATGCAGCCTAAGAATACAAAGACGGGTAATCCGGTTGCACCCAGTGTGTAAAACGGGTGGGGTGACGGTTATTAGGCCTACATCACCCAGGCATTTGCACGTAGCTCCTGTATTACCAAGTGTGCAGCCGCATGGTAAAAACGTGATGGAAGTGCTGGTAGAGGAGGGTGCACAACACTTGGAGGCGTACAGCACCATGATTCATATTTTATCTGTCGCAGGGACTGGCAAGTACACCGTAATGGATGCCAAAATAGAAACTAAGTTGTATGCTAGAGTCCACATTATGCGAGTGTGTGTGTGCATGTTTGTTTGTTTGTGTGTGTGTGTGTGTGTGTGTGTGTGTGTGTAACAAAATATGGAAGCCACCGTGAATATCGAATGTGCACAAAAGGGCATAAAAGATATTTAGAGCAGGTGTCCAACGCATTAGGCCTCAAAATGTGCAGGCTTCTGCCTGTTACACCAGAAGATGCGAGATGCAAGCACAGCAACCCTGCTATTAAAGTGTAGTCTGATATTTTTAGACAAATGGATGTCGGCACAAGATGTAGCCTTTGCAGGAGCACATATACACATTTTTACCTTTGAAAACTATTTAACTTGATTTTTGACTCATAAATAATACATGTTTGTTTTATATTTAGATCATGATAATGGGTGATAATAGCAGTGTTTTTGAAACACGTCCTCATTCTTTCATCCCTCAATAGGTGATAGTGGTTCCTCAGACAATTTGGAAAGGGAGATTTTGACGTTTAAAGAGAGTTTTTGTGCATGAGCAGGTGCTGGGATATTTTTGTTTGCCGAGACAGAACAAGAACACTCCCATCGAGCCATGACGCGGTGTCAGAAGAAGAGTCTCCCCGAAGCTGTTCAGAACACAACATATGAAACTCGGTGACACAAAATTTCACTTTTTAGACATTTTGGACTTTTCACAGTGGTCATTTTTTCGGATAGGCAATTGGAATCATCTAAAACGTTGGCCTGTCTTGGTCCCGAGGCTGCGTAGATCGGACGTTTTGAGAGCAAAGTCAAAAAAGTCATACCATCTTTCATCTGTGAGATCACAAACTTCCCGTCAGTTTGCATTTTCCTTTTTTCTTTGGGCATTTTCCTTTTTTCTTCTGCGGGCAGTAACTGGCTCCCAGTTGCTGCCCGCATCAAATTCAAAACCTTGATGCTCACTTACAAAACAGCAAAATGGCTCCCGCCCACTTGAACTCTCTCATTCAGGTCTACACTCAGTCCTGCTCACTATGCTCTGCCAATGAAAGATGACTCGCACTTCTGCCACAGAGGGGCCCTTATCCGCTACCAGTGTGGGAAGATGGCTGCATGAATTCGCGTTTGCGGCGGCCTCACCCAGTACTGTCCATGCGGTGTCTTTGTCCACGTCTGCGTCTTAAGTTTTGCCTTCATTTGATGGCTGGGAGAGCGGGGCAAGCTAAGCTAACTGCTAGCCCATGCAGACCGGCAGTTCCGATAACACCGAGGGTGGTCTGGCGACAGCCTTACCTGACATTGACCGTTGTGTTTTGATGTCATCGTGAGGAGTGCGGAGAGGTGTGTTGAGGGTGTCTGGCTGGGAGAGCTTGGTCCGATTCGTCTGGTGGGCCCGGGGACCACAGCCCCTGCCTGGAGTCACGCCCGAGGAGGAAACGCCAAGGGCGATCTGACAGGATGCGGAAGCGGGGCAGGCTAAGCTAACTGCTAGCCCATGCAGACCGGCGGTTCCAACGTTCATCCTGGCTGGCGTTTGTTCCCTTGGACAGTGATTTTTTTTTGTTTAGTTTTGATATATGTGTTAGTTTGGATATGTGTGTTCTTGTAGTTTCTGGATGTGTTTTTGTCTTTGTGTTGTGCTGCTGTGGGCTGGCGGAAATCGCGTTTCGTTTCATTTCATGTACGCAAGTGCATGAAGTGAAATGACAAATAAAGTATTCCTGATTTCCTGATAAGTCACTAGCCAGACTCTTCTCCGATCTCCATTCGATCCGCTGAGTCCCTCTCCATCTTTAAGAAGAAGCAAAAGACCCAGCTCTCTCACGAACACCTCCACACCTGATGGTATCAAAAAAAAATACAAAAAACAAAAATCGCTTCTATGCACCCTATGCATTCCCTTGGTGCACTGCTTGTTGACACCTATGTCCCATCGGACCTGAACCTAATTTTTTTGGCACTTACCTTGCATTGTCACCTCCTGGAGGGAGCTTGGAGTAGAGCTGCTGCTCCTTCGCATCGAAAGGAGCCAGTTGAGATGGTTCAGGCATCTGATTAGGATGCCTCCTGGGCGCCCTCCTTTGTAGGTTTACCGGGCACAGCCAACTGGAAGGAGACCCAGGGGTAGACCCAGAACTCGCTGGAGGGACTACATGTCCAATCTGCCCTGGGAACGCCTTGGGATCCCCCAGGAGGAGCTGGAGGGCGTTGCTGGGGAGAGGGACGCCTGGAGTGCCCTACTTAGCTTGCTGCTGCCGCGACTCCACCCCAGAAAAGCGGCTGAAGATGAGATGAGGTGGCGCCTCCTGACTAGATCCTTGCTTGTGTTGTGTTAACTCTCAGATGTACGTCGCTTTGGATAAAAGCGTCTGCTAAATGAAATTGTACCACTGTAACTTCTGTCCACGTTTGGCACCAAGTTTGCAAGGGGATGACATAAAAAAACAACGAACCCAATCAGATTCACGAGATCCTTTCACTACAGAGCAACTTATGCTCCCATTGGCCAATGCCAGTGAGCAAATCGTTGACGTTGACACAGTGGAAGATGAAAGACAAAAAAATATTTGACTTACTAGACTCTGAAGGGGGCATCATGTCTCATCCGAGACACCTCATCATGTCACGCTATGAATCCAACGGACGCGTCCCACATTCTCATACCATGCTCCACATTTGACTACAAAAGGCACGATCCTGTCAAATCTGGGTGGATTTTGCATAGTCTGGGTTCAGATTAGCATGATTAGCAAGGCCTTAAATATATTTTTTTCCGTTTTTTTTTTCTTTTTCTTTTACTGTTTGTTATTCTGTAAAACAACGAACATTTGGATTTTTGGTGGACAGCTGCCTTTTGGCACAGTCGCGTTGGCAGAAATGCAAACAAATGCTTTCACACAGCAGTAACACAACATAGATGTTAGGTGTCCTTGTGCTGCTAACTGGTATTGTGTAAATGTTTCTTTTGTCGAGACAGGAGAGATTATGTTGCATGCAACAGCAGCCAAATGCCGATGTCCAGCATCAACTCTCCTTTCCCTGTGTGTGCACGTCTCCTCTATCGCAGCTAGTATGCTGAAGCGCAGGGATGCGCTTCCCGAAGGAGGTGGGTAGTGTAATGATCGGCAAGCGTGCCCCCACGCTTCAGATATCAGCTTCCTCACGCCTCTGGGCCCATGCGCTTCCAATGGCCTCACGGTCTCACCATCCCACTTCTGACGCCAATGTAGCAAATGCAGGGGCAGCTGGGAATCCGCCGCAGCCAGGAAGAGAACCTTGGTCGCCCACGGGTGGCTACATTAGCCAACCGGCTAGCGAGTCTAGTCATTCGTTGTCGTTACAATACTGTCCCTTAGCTCTTGTTCACTCCTCTTCTTTTGCACAGCTGTACAGAATGCACACAGAAGGCGAAAGTTAGCTTTTATGGAACCTTATGCAGCATTCTTATGTAGCATTCTTCTCAGTGTCCCAATTCAGCAGCCGCATCCTTCGAAGGCTGCATTTGAAGACTGATCACGTCACAGCGGCGTGCCAAGGCTGTCCCGTTCTCTAAAAGCTCTGTCAAATGCGGCCGAGAAATGCAGCCTTCTTATACGGCAGTAGCAAAGTATATCCATTTCATTGAATAAAGGATAAAACAAAACAAAATAAATTTTATTTTTTTGGCTCCATTTCAAACGTTAAGCTGAGTGTCATTAAATGAGGCGGTGGTCTACGGAGGATTCCCAGCTGTGCAATTAGCTGAATGTCAATGGCAGCTGTTAGGGTTGCCAGGCATCAGGAGCAGCGCTTTGTATCGCAAGATTAAGGGTGGAAACAGCTAGTGATGCAGCTGGAAATCCTCCATAGACCACACCGTCTCATTTAAAACAACGCTCAGTTCTGGACTCCGTCATCTACGAAGGCTTGAAGACTGCGTCCTTCAAAAGATAATAATAATAATCATTACATTTATATAGCGTTTTTCTAGACCCCTAAAGCACTTCACATTGAAGGGGGTAACTCACTTCACCCACCAGCAATGTGTAGCACCTACCTAGATGATGCCTGGCAGCCATTTTGTGCCAGAATGCTCAGCACACATCCGCTTGAGGTGGTGAGGGAGGAATCATTGAGCCTTAAACACTGTGGGGATGATTAGGTGGCCAGACAGAGAGAGCCAGGCTGAGAATTTTGCCAGGACACCAGGGACCCCCTACTCTTTGTGATAAGTGCCGTGGGATCTTTAATGACCACAGTGAGTCAGGACCTCAGTTTAACGTCTCATCTGAAGGATGGCATCTCCTACAGCACAGTGTCCCTCCTCACTGCACTTGGGCATTGGGATTTGATATTTGTTGTTTTTATGTGGACCAGAGGGAAGACTGCCTCCTACTGGCCCACCAACACCACTTCTGGCAGCGACTCAGTTTTTCCGGGAGGTCTCCCATCCAAGTACTAGCCAATCCCATACCTGCTTAGCTTCGGAATTATGGCAGAGCCATGGTACATGTTGGTACCAACATGTACCATGACTCAGGGATGTGGCCCCTAAATTGAGACACACGTGTCACCCTATGCAACAGCTATGCACTAGACTTCCTCAAACTCTTCTTCTACTCTTTTTTTTACCCTCTCTTTAATTCCCCCAACTAAAGCAAGCAGCGTAGGTCATAGAGAAAATGCCCCATCATATTATTTCCCATTTACTGCCTTACAGCTGTATTCAAAGGCACACTCCAGGCTTATATAATAATAATAATAATAATAATAATACATTTCATCTATACTGGGCTTTTCAAAATAATCAGACGCTTTACATGTGCAAAAAACAACACACCAAAAACATAAATTAGATTAAATTAGTGAATAGCTTAAGTTTTGCTTCTCAATATCTTTGCATGGACACAAAGAAGAGTTGTACTGTGAGAAGTCACAGAGGAATCTTTTATTTTCTAAAAAAAAATGTTTTTGCTCCTTTTGTCCTCAAATCAAGGAGCGAATATTGTGGAATAAGAAGCTTTTCAGGAAAAAAAAAAAGTCCCTGCAAAGGTTAGTGTGGCCTTTTCACCAAATGTGGTAATTTCCATTAGCTTTGATCCATTTAACATACATTTTAAAATACACTGAAAGGTGATGGCAGTAATTTATGCTCACTAAATGGTATGCATAGCATGGAAAAGGTAGGCATTTGAGCATCGAACTTTGGCGGCATTCCACTTTCACCTGACAGTGAGGGGTTTCACCAGGGGGATGTAGCACGTGGGAGGATAACGCTATCTCCCCCCCCAAACAGGCGCCCCAAACGACCAGAGGAGGCGCTAGTGCAGCGACCAGGATACATACCCGCATCCAGCTTCCCACCCGCAGACACGGCCAATTGTGTCTGTAGGGACACCCAACCAAGCTGGGGGTAACACGGGGATTTGAACCAGCGATCCCCATGTTGGTAGGCAACGGAATAGACCACCACGCCACCCGGATGCCCCCAAATAAAGTGCATGTTTTGTTGGAGTAAAACCTGTTCAGGTGCTAGAGTGGGAGTAACGATGCAGTGCTGCAGGGGCACGGGCAGAGTATGAATCTTGGGTGTTCCTCCTGAGTTTCAGGTATGAAATTTTGTCAGCGGCTCTGCTGCCGTGGACCACCGAGGGAGCAGAAAATAGACCCTCTTAACCAGCAGGGCGCCTCTTCTTTGGCACAGAGTCTGTCACTATTCATAAAAGTCAGATTTGAGCAAAAGAGAGGAGAGAAAAACAGCAAGCGGTGTGGTGAATCTGGCAGCTTTTTATGACAAACCCTGTGAATTGCCTCTCCTCCCTACCGGAGATGAGAAAGGAGGTGCAACTTGGGCAAAATGGTGTGAATGCCAATATTGCCGAGCTGCAAAATTGACCAACAGTATTTTTCTGAGTTACAGGAAAGTGTCCTTTAGTTTGTTCTCTTTTCATAATGTACAAGCACTTTGCATTTTTTTCAAGTCCCAGCCATTCTTCCAAATCACATCTGAATCACTACCGTAACATAGTCTTGGACCAGCTGGAGGATTATAACGGCCAAAACATGACCTTGCATCATCCTAAAGAGAGAACCGCAGATGCACAGAAACAAAACTTCTCACCAGGTGCAGGTTTACCTTGCTTGTCAAAGCACAGCTGCAGCTGAGAAGCCGGGGACTCTCTTCTGATAGATGTGGGGCCGGGAACAGGTTGAGAGGACGATTAATGGGCAACATATTGAGATGCACAAGGATCAGGGTGGCTTTTTTCAGCTATGTCGCTCGTGGCCGGGTGTGAGGTTTAATTTGCCTCTCTGGCTCATTTGCTTCATTTTGTGACGTCAGCTGGTTTTTTGACACTGGTCTTAACAGCAGTTTTGTTTGTTACTCGTCGTTCGTTAGCTCTGCGTAGGCATATTTGCCTTGCCTTTTTTTTTGTGTGATGGAAGCAAAAATGCAATGGAGGGCAGATGAGGCACAGTGGCACCATCTGGCTGCAGAAGATTCTTTCTTTTTTTTCTTTCCCTCTCTCACATCCTCCTTCCACGGTCATCTCTTGATCTTCTCAAATGTCTTCAGACAGCACTCACAGTGTGGTTCTATACATCCTTCCCCTGCCCCCTCTATCGCTTTCTCACTCCATCTCTCTCTCACTATCTCTCTCTCTCTCACTCACCATCTCTCTCTCATTCGCTATCATTCTCTCTCTCCTTCACTATCATTCTCTCTCTCATTCGCTACCATTCTCTCTCTCATTCGCTATCATTCTCTCTCACTATCACTCTCCGCTATCATTCTCTCTCTCACCGCTATCATTCTCTCTCTCTCACTATCTCTCTCGCTCATTCGCTATCGTTCTCTCTCATTCGCTATAATTCTCTCTCTCTCTCTCTCTCTCCCTCTCTCTCTCTCTCTCTCTCTCTCTCTCTCTCTCTCTCTCTCTCCAAAAATGACAGGCTTGGCAAAGGATGTTTTTGGTATTCAAACCAATCAAGCTCGTTTCAATACATTCTTGTTCAAATCATCTATCAAATATCTCTCATAATATTTCTCATCAAATTACTCTGCACTTGCAGATAACATAGCACGTTTTCATAAATTGGCTTTGGTTTGAAACAAGGGAAGAAGAAGCCAGTCTCTCATATCAAGGTTTTTTTTTAATCACCGCTATTAATATTTCCATATTCAAGTGAAACTTCATATGTATATTAATCACAAGATTCAACTTGAAATGAGCAAAATTAAGTGTGGTAAGAGAATTTGTCTCACCACACCTCTCCTCGGTCTCAGCTGATCTGTGCTGCATGAGGTCTGATACGTCCGCATCTAAAGAGTCGCTGCTGCGATACTCAACTTTTTTTGTTATTGCAGTAAACACTCTGTCCGTGCCATCTTTATTGCCCACCATTTCTTCTGCAGGCCTCTCCCTCAGTTTCCCTCTCTCCCCCCCTCTCACCCTTCTCTTTTTGCACTCCGCCTCTCCTCTCCTTTTCTCTCTTTCGTCGGTGACAGCTCGACTCCTCAGGAGCACCGAGGGGGAGCAGGGCAAACAAAGATTTGGTTCAGTGGCTATGATCTTGATTTTTCTGCAGATCGGATGGGAGATTAGGAGGGGGCTTTAATTCATACACCACACAATCGCCTCCCCCATTGCAACCACAAACTATGACTGCGGACCACAGGGGTTGCTGCTATCAGCACAAATGTGCCATCTGTGACAAGAAGTCTCTGTTTTCTATCCAATATTGTGACGAGTCAGGGGACTCACTGTATTGAACACTGGTCTCAGGGAAACCCAGGGGCGGAAGAACAGGAGAATGAGCACAACAAAGCCCCTCTGCTCTGTATGTGATCCTAAGACTATCACGAAATTGCAGAGAGAAGGAAGGGGGCTCAGAAATATACCATATGTATCATGGATTAGATGTGAAGATCTACTTCACTGGATCTCTTCCAAGCCAGCCATTTATTTTGAATTGTCCAGTCAGGGTTTTCTAGTCTGTGGTGAACAGATTACTCTTTTTTTCTTTTTCTTTTTTTTCCCTCGTTTTTCTCTCCAGTTGTACTTGGCCAATTACCCACTCTTCCGAGCCGTCCCAGTCGCTGCTCCACCCCCTCTGCCGATCCGGGGAGGGCTGCAGACTACCACATGCCTCCTCCGATACATGTGGAGTTGCCAGCCGCTTCTTTTCACCTGACAGTGAGGAGTTTCGCCCAGGGGACGTAGCGCATGGGAGGATCACGCTGTTCCCCCCCACTTCCCCCTCCCCCCCAAACAGGCACCAGAGGAGGTGCTAGTGCAGCGACCAGGACACATACCCACATCCGGCTTCCCACCTGCAGACACGGCCAATTGTGTCTGTAGGGACGCCTGACCAAGCCGGAGGTAACACAGGGATTCGAGCCGACAATCCCCATGTTGGTAGGCAACGGAATAGACCGCCACGCTACCCAGACACTTGGATTACTATTATATTAAATGTGTTGTACGGAGAGGAAAAATGGGCCTTGCAGCAGAACCTTCAGAAAAGTGTGACAATCCCATTTCTGACAACTAAATTCATCCAACATCTGAGCTCAGCTACAGCCAGGGCTATAAAGGGGGAAAGGGGTTAAAGGGACCATTGGTAACACTTTAGAATAACTACACACCAAAAAGCATTAGTTAAGTATTAGTAACTACTGTAGCCATCATTTGTAAAGCGTCTGCATTTTTATTGCATGCCGAAAGGGAAAACGAAAAACGAAGAAGACAGGCGTGGATTCATGCGATCTGTCAGGAGGACTGGAAGACGTGGTCAGAAGAGCAAATATCAAACGTGAGGATTGTATTATTATATAAATGTGTGTGTGTGTGCGTGCGTGCGTGCGTGCGTGCGTGTGTGTGTGTAAAAGATTGTATTATTATTATAGCATTATTGATAAGTATTTATAAAACATCTATTAACACACTAACCATTGGTGCATGTCTTGCTTTACAAATGTTTTACAGCTGATGAATCAGTAGTTACTAATATTTAACTAATTCTTCATGGTGTGTAGTTATTCTAAAGTGTTACTAGGACATTAAATGTTATATAGATACATGCATGGGTCGGTAGTTTTTTATTTAGAGACCTTGAAAAAGATTTCCGCCATGTTTAATAGGTTTATGGAGTGTTTCCGTATGTCTGTTGTAATGCCAGTAGGAGGCGCAATGTAGTCTGCTGGAAGAGCAATGCGTGACGTCCCATAGACTCAACGCTGAGAAACTCCACCAGTTTCACTCTTCAGTACAGAAGAGACAAAACGCATAAAACCCAAATCAACTTCCACAGACAAGATGGTGGAAAGTGACTGGGAAGGCAGCCAGTATAAAATTAGACTAAGGCCCTGATCAGACCACCTCTCTGAAGTGAGCAACACAATTCTCCGTTCAGTCTCCACCCTCATGGTTATGAAGTCATTCTTCTTGCGCTGACGTCTTGCCATTGTTGTGGCGTTGTAGAAAAAATTTGTTGGCCTATGTAAAACTCCTCAGCGCTCATATGTCTATCCAGTATGAATTGCAGTCAGTAACAACTCTTCCACAGGAAATGCTGTGCCAATGTTCTAAGTCAATGTTCTATAGTAACAGTAGCTATGGCGTTCTAATGCTAGATCTGTCAGTCAAAATGTGCCACTTTGAGATAGAGTTTTGTATGTGCAGAACAAATATTTATTTTTGATTTGCTGTGTGCCGAACTCTTATTATGTATGGAAGTATTAGTACAGTACAAATGTCTATAGATTCCCTTACACATGACTTGTCCCTCTCAAATACCCCAAATGCAAGTTTGACTACTACTTTTACTGCAGGTACACCCCATAGCATCTCCAGTGGCTGTTGTGGCGTTGAATATATTTGTGTTTAATTATGGAGATCCATTGAGGCGTTTATTCTCATTTGTGCGTTAAGGCGTCACCCTGTTGCTTCCTCATACCCTTTCTATGCTTCTTTAATTTGATATACTGCAATGTACTATAAATTTATTTCTGAAATTTCCCGTTTTTTCTCCCAATTTAGTGGCCAATCGATCCCTGTTTTTTTTAGTTCAAACACCCACCCTCATACTGCATGCATTCGCCAACTGCATCTCTCTGGCCGGCAGTCTCGAAGGAGATGCCTCCCCACTTTCGTGACAAGGCGAATCCAGGCCAAACCACTGCTTTTTCCGACACACACAAAGATGCATTCATGTGACGAACACAAGCCGACTCCGCCCCCCTCCCGGAGACAGCGTTGTCAATTATTGCTGCTTCATCGAGTCAGGCCATAGTCGGATCTGACAAGACCGGGGCGCGAACCCCAGTCCCCAGTGGGCAACTGCATCGACACAAAGCCAATGCTTAGACCGCTACACCACCGCGGACCCTGATATACTGCAGTTTAAGATATAGACAACAGGTTTACCAGAAACATCACAATAAACTGAACATTATTGTTAAGAAGCAGCTTAACCCTCAATGTATCAGAAATGAACTTTGATGTGTCCGTTAAACTTAATGAAAATATATACACAATCATGAGTCTCCTATAATTTTACCATTACTTTAGGAAGACACGTCCTTTGAGTAATGTCAGTAAAGATAAATAATTCCTGACAGAAACAGCAATTATCAAAGATGTGAAGGATCTACATATGAACACAGGTTCTAATAAATTGTCTGTTCTTGTGCTGCTGGATCTCAATGCCGCCTTCGACACTGTTGATCATGATATTTTACTAGAGAGATTAGAAAAATGGGTCAGCCTTTCGGGCCCGGTTCTCAACTGGTTTAGAACATAGCTTCAGGACAGGCAGTTCTTTGTGTCTATTGGAGACTTTTCCTCAGACAAAGTGGGTATAATGTGTGGGGTACCCCAAGGTTCGATTCTTGGACCACTACTATTCAATCTCAATATGCTCCCACTTGCACATGTTGTACAGAAACACAAAATAAATAGCCATAATTATGCAGATGATTCACAACTGTACATATCCCTATCTTCTGATGACCTAGCTCCCATACGTTCGCTAATTCAGTGTATTGATGACATTACTCTATGGATGTCAGATAACTTTTTACAACTGAACAAAGACAAGACAGAAAGACTTATTTTTGGTGCAAAGGCTCAGAGACAGAGAATTGCAGCTCATCTCAGCTCTTTGTCTCTGGAGTGTAAAGGTGAAGCTAAAAATCTTGGTGTAATCATAGACAGTGATCTAAATTTTAAGAGCCACATCAGTCATCTCACAAGATCAGCCTTCTACCATCTTAAAAACATTTCCAAACTAAGGGGCTTTCAATCAATATCAGATTGTGAGAAATTAATCCATGCATTTATAACAAATAGACTAGACTACTGCAATGGACTATTCACCGGCCTCCCAAAATCAGTTGTGCGCCAACTACAGTTAATTCAAAATGCGGCAGCACGTGTTCTCACCAGAACTAATAAGTATGAGCACATTACACCTGTTCTTAGACCTCTGCATTGGCTCCCCGTTAAAACTAGAATTGATTTTAAAATTATTTCAATTGTATACAAAGCGCTAAAAGGCCTTGCACCACACTATATAAAAGACATGTTAATTCCTTATAAACCAGCAAGAACTCTCAGGTTCAATGGCAGTGGTCTTTTAACCATCCCTCGTGCAGGTCTAGAGCAGGGGAAGCTGCATTTTCTATTTACGCCCCAAGTAGATGGAACACCCTGCCTGAGGACCTGAGAGAGGCCCCCACACTGGACACATTTAAAAGCAGGTTAAAAGCCTTGCTTTTTAAAACAGCCTACAGCTAAATTCATAGTGTGTGTGTGTGAGTGTTTTATATATTTTGCTGTTTTTATATATTCTGCTCTGTTGTTACTTTTAATTAATCAGTGTTTATGGCACTTTTATTTATTTTGCTTCCTCAGTTTTAAACTTGTTTGTACTTTTATGAATTTTGCCTCTACTTCTATTTATTTATTTTTTGTGAGGGGTGAGATTTTATTGATTTCGTTGTTTTATTGTGTGAAGCACTTTGTGTTACATTTGTTTGTAGGAAAAGTGCTATACAAATAAAATCTGATTGATTGACTTGATGAGAGGACTCTTCATTAGAATCCATGTTTTTGCAGGAACTTAATATCAAGTGAGGCGCACCTACAACTGGGGGAAGTTGACTCTACAGGTTCAGGATCCGGAGAACATGGTGGATGTTGCCCTGCCCCAAGATTCTGCACATTTTCTCTGAAAAATAATCTTTGGCAGGTAAAACCGCTCTACACATTTATAAGGGAAGGAACTAAACTTAAACAATATTGGTTTTATTGACACTTTTAATCTGTTTTGGGATCGTCTCACCTTCTTCAGAAGTGACGGAGTCCACCCAAACAGGCTGGGTAGCTGGAATTCTGGCGACCAACATGTAGCACGCCGTAGAGTCCTCTTCACGTGACTGACTGTTCACATCCCACACTTCCTTCCTGGAGCCTCCGCTTCCGCCTATGGTGGCACCCCACGGTACTGTTCCACCCACTAGCTCCTGACGCTGGTCTCCTCTGTCATTCACCCTGTTACCAGGAGTTTTCCCCATACAAACTATTATTAGGCATCGTGTCTCTTAGCCACACTACACATCTAATAGTAGAAACAACAACAACCAAATATCTGGAGCAAATATCTGCAATTAGTGTCCTATTTGCTATACTCCTGTTGGTTTTAACTCTGCTTTGACACCAAACAATTTTGGTCTCTTGAATGTGAGATCTCCTGGTAATAAGTTCTTTATCAACAATGATTTTATTGTTTCTAATAATCTGGACTGTTTTATGATGACTGAGACATGGCTGTCCCCAGGGGACACTGTTCCCCTGATTGAGGCTAGGCCCCCTGATTTTGTGTATTTTCATTTTCCCAGGCCCTCTGGAAGAAGTGGTGGCCTGACTGTTTTTTATAAGTTAGGTCTTAAGTGCCATCCTGTTACTTTTGTTAATTTTATCTCCTTTGAGGTTTTATGTTTTTTAATCACTGGCCCTCCTCCTTTACTCTGCATCTTAATTTATAAGCTCCCTAATTCAGTTAGTTTTATTACTGAGTTTTCTGACCTTATCACAGGGTGCTTATTCTTGATGATTTTAATATCCATGTGTGTTGTCCTTCCCATTCGCGGACGTCACATTTTTGGATCTTATCGACTTTTTTAACCTCATTCAATCCGTTAAAGGGCCACACATTCCAAAGGTCACATTTTAGACCGTGTACTCTCATCTGGTTTTTCCCTCGAGTGTTTTAATTTGGTGGATATGCTTGTAGCTGACCTTAAAGCTGTCATTTTCAAAGTTCCACTCCAGCTTGCGATTCCTAGTCGCTGTCCTAAAACACACTCGCATTCTCAGCACTAGTTCTGCAGTTAAATTCTGTGATGCAAAAATCAAAAAACCTCCCCTGGCTGAATGATCACACTCATGCCCTTAGAAGACTGTTGAAAATCAGCACAACAGTGGAAGGTCAACAAGTCTGAATTAGCACATAAACCTCTTAAAAACCAAATATTAATTTACCAGAAGGCAGTTAAGGATGCAAGATCCACGTACGTCTCTGAAATAATATCTAGAAATAACCACAATCCTAAAGTTCGCTGTAGGGTAATTGATTGTTGTTAATGCTCCCTCCACTTCTTTTGTTGAACCTGATGTTGGGCTGTCCGAAAAACTCATTTTGTAAATAAGGTGGAGAATATCAGATCCCAAATCCAGCCTCGCCCTTGCATTCGTTCCATTCCCCACATTAATTCTGCCTCTTTTACCCAGTTTTAACCAATTACAATTTCAGTGTTAGAGAGTACAGTCTCCAATATGAATTCCTCCTCCTGCATCTTAGACATCATTCCCACTAAGCGGCTCAAGGAGGTATTTTCAACTGTTAGCCCTGTCATTCTGCAAATTCTCAATAATTCTCTGGCCTCTGGTTCTTTTCCAGACAGTTTTAAGTATGCCATTGTTCACCCATTGCTGTTTTGATCCCCAGTCCTTAAGTAACTATAGACCGATCTGCAAATTGTTTTTTCTTATCTCAGGTTCTGGAGAGTGATTTCATCTCAGCTGATTTCTTTTATGAAAACTAACAGTGATTTTAACAGTTTCCAGTCTGCTTTTAGAGTATTTCATAGTACTGAGACAGCTGTAGTTAAGGTTACTAATGACCTACTGCAGACAGAGGTGACTGCTTGATTTTAGTTCTTTTAGACTTAAGTCCTGCCTTTCCCTTTGGCGACAGGCATGGGCGCAAGTCCATGAATACTGGGATGGCATCCAATGCTTACCTGTCCCCCCCATCCATAGGGTTAGTGGTTTTTTTCAGGAAGGGCATCCAATATAAAAAAATTTCCAAGTCATTATGCAAATTGACAAGACCATACCGGATCGGTCGATGCTCCATACCGGATCGGTTGAGACCTGGATTAACAATGACCAACATTGGTGCTGTACCCTCACAGGGTACCGATGGAAACTATAAAATCTGCTGTGGCGACCCCTGAGAAACAGGGAACACGCTGAAAGAATAAGAAGACGTAAGAGCTGCCTTTGACACAGTCAATCACAGTATCTTCTTACATCGCTTAGAGACTTGGGTTGGCATCAAGGTTTATTACGCTCTTACCTCTCCAACAGAACTTTTTTTATTGTTTTGGGTAACTCTATTCCCACAATGAATTAGTTGAGCCTTGTCCCTCAAGGCTCGGTTCTTGGCCCCCTTTTTTTTCTATATACATGCTGCCCTGTGGCCAGTTCATTCAAAATCATCATGTGTTTTACCATTTTTATGCTGAGGACACTCAGTTATAGATGTCACTAAAACCCTCAGATCCTAGCACATCACGCAACTTTCCTCTCTGAAATTAAATCCTGGATGTCCAAACATTTTCTTAATGATGATAAGTCTGAGGTCATTCTGTTCAGTCCCCCAAATTCCATTAGCCCTTTTGGTACTCCTCTTGGTGGTCTGACAGGTGGTTTTAAGCAGGCTGCTAGGAATCTTGGGGTAATATTCGATGCTAACCTTGGTTTTGATAATCAAATCAAACATGTTGTTCAGTCATGCTTTGTCCAGCTCAAGGTAATCTCCAAAATTAGGTCATTTTTATAAATTGCCGATCTGCAAAAAGTTGTACACACTTTTATCTATTCTTGGCATGACTATTGCAATGCACTTCACTTAGGTATCAGCAAAGGCTCCCTCCACCGTCTGCAGTTGGTACAAAATGCCGCTGCTTGGCTCATTACTGAGACAAACAGGCATGACCATATCACTCCTGTGCTTGCCTCCATAGACTGGCTCCCTGTTATATTTCAAATTCATTTTAAAATTTTATTGCTCACTTTTAAGGCCTTAAACGGTCTTGCTCCTACATACATTTCTGATTTATTGACCTGGTATAAACCCTCTCGACCATTAAGATCCACAGATTGAGCCCTGCTGGTTATTCCCAGGTCTCGGTTTGTCACAAGGGGTGGTGATCAGGCTTTTGCTGTTAGAGCCCCCACACTATGGAACTCTTCCTGTTGACCTAAGACAAACCAAGTCTCTAGTTTGTTTTAAATCTCGTCTTAAAACTTTTCTTTTTGTGAAAGCATTTGTAAATATTTGATATTTGTTTTTATTTATTCATCCATCCATCCATTCATTATCCAAACCACTTATCCAACTCTCAGGGTCACGGGTATTTATTGTTTTTATTTTTACTCTTACTTATTTGGTCTTATTCTTATTTTTGCCTTGTCTGGTTTTATTCCTTTGTAAAGTACTTTGTAACATTGTTTTAGAGAAGTACTATATAAATAAAAGTGAATTAAAAGTAAATTATTATTATTATTATTATTATCGTTATAATTATTGAAAGAATTAAACATAATTCTTTATATTAAGAATATTTATAATGTTAGCAACTACAAATATTAAATGCTCATATTAGGTATATAGTGTAACGTGCATGGATAAGTAGACACGTTGGTCCTTGACTAACGGGTCGGACCCTTTAGTCGAGCAGTCAGCGATGTCTCCCGCGGTACGGGCGATACGGGTTCACATCCCGGCTGCAGCAGTTCCTGTGGTTGCCCCCGAATTCACTACATTGGTGTCAGAAGTGGGATGGTGAGACCGTGAGGTCATTGGAAGCGCGTGCACCCAGAGGCGTGAAGGAGCTGATATGCTTAAGCACGGGGACACGCTTCCCGAAGGAGGGGGATATTGTAACGTGCATAGATAAGTAGACACGTTGGTCCTTGACTAACGGGTCGGACCCTTTAGTCGAGCAGTCAGCGATGTCTCCCAAGGTACGGGCGATACGGGTTCGCATCCCGGCTGCGGCAGTTCCTGTGGTTGCCCTCCGAATTCACTACAATAGTTTGAGGTTCACTGTGTGGTATATTACAGGACTCATAAAAGTGCCCTGTGATGGTAACAGATGCACTTCAGTCATAATGTTAGTCATACAGATCACGCTCTATTTAAATTAATGGTATCAATGTCAATTTTTAAGCATTTCTTACATTAATGAGTATGAGGTCCACTAGACTGCGGGAAACACAAGTAGTGTATCAAATGTGCAACTGTGGGGGGGGGGGTTGGAAGGTGGACATATTAGCAACCAAAAGAATCGCTTACATGCATACCAGGGTGGTGCTTTTTTCAAAATGTTCATTTTGTAATCTCCCTCTCCTTAAAGTAAGTTACGAGCTATAAGGCATTAATTCAGGCCAAATTTCAGGAAAAATAATTCTGAGGTTTTAAGTGTGCCTTAAAGATGTGTAGTCTCCAATGTTCTGGAAATCTGTTCATTTTCAGCGTCACGAGGCACCACTGTTGACGCTTGACCATCACACTTGTTTTCACAGCACACTTTTTATGTAGCAGTATCAATTTGAATGCCAAACAAAACAAATCCGGTGGCACAGTGGTTAGTGTGGTCACCTCACAGCAAGAAGGTCCTGGGTTTGAGCCCCGGGGTAGTCCAACCTTGGTGGGTCATCCCGGGTCGTCTGCTTTGTGGAGTTTGCATGTTCTCCCCGTGTCTGCGTGGGTTTCCTTTGGGGGCTCCGGTTTCCTCCCACAGTCCAAAGACATGTAGGTCAGGTGAATCAGCCATACTAAATTGCCCCTAGGTATGTGTGTGTGTGTGTGTGTGTGTGTGTGTGTGTGTGTGTGTGTGTGTGTGTGTGCGTGTGTGCGTGTGTGTGCGTGTGTGTGCGTGTGTGTGTGGTGGGGGGCCCTGTGATGGTCTGGCAGCCTGTCCAGGGTGTCTACCCAATGGCTGCTGGAATAGGCTCTGGCATCTCCGCGACCCTGAGAGCAGGATAAGCGGTTCAGATAACGGATGGATGGATGGACAAAACAAATTCAATGTATATGTTGAGATTTTGTACTGATACAAAACAACATTGGGTTGAGAGCTGTAACAAGGTCATTTTTTAAATGACCTCTTTCCACATAAGCGATAGTCTTTATTGTACAAACACAGTCAGTACATGCACAGAAACATACAGAGAACCACACCGCGACATACAGCTATACATAGATGCATTAACATGTGACATTCATAAATACATACCATTCATTCCCCGTCTGTATCCCAGCACATACACATGTCTCACATCCACAGATAAATCTGGCTGTATGCTAGGTCAGCGAGGCAGTTTGTTTAGTGCAGCTATGGCGGAAGGGACAAAACTTCTGCCAAAGTGAGCTCTTCTCCATTTCAGTGTCCTGTATCTGCGGCCTGAAGGCAGTAGTGCGAAATATGGACTTAGGGAGTGATCGGTGTCATTCACTATTGTGAGTGCAAGGCGTGTGATGGCTCTGCTGTTCATGTGTGAGCGGTTGGGTGTAGGGGAGTGGATGATCTTGGAGGCAGCATGTGTGATCCTGGTAAATATGTTTTTGTTGGAGATGGTCAGCATGGTATAGAAACAGGGGGCACACTAAAACAGGATGGGTTGGATTATGCTTTTGTAAAGTAACAACAGGAGGTGGGGGGCAACAGAAAATGCTTTGAGCTTACGGATGATGTGGAGTCTCTGCTGGGATTGTTTATGGATATCAGTAATGTGTTGATCAAGTGAGTCTGTTCTACTGTCTTGCCATGGTTGGAGATGGGGTTCAGGCCAGTGAAGGGTGTGTTTGATGTGTTAATGACCAGTTCTTTTGTCTTGTCCACGTTCAGTTGGAGGTAGTTGTCTGTGCACCATTGTGTAAAATCAGAAATGGCTGTGATGGAGTGATCGGCATTAAGTAGTCTCAGTATGGCAGTATTATCAGAGTATTTGTATGAAGTGGTGATGGGTGAAGGGCTGATGCATTCGTTTGTGTAGAGTGTAGAAAAAGGGACTGAGGACACAGCCCTGAGGGGCTCCGGTGTTGGTGATGATGGTTGATGATATTACTGTGCCTTTTCTAACGTTCACGTGGCCTTGATTGCTCGGTCATGCCGATTTTCCCCATATAACATCAGGAAAATTCGACCCTACTTGTCTGAGCATGCAGCACAACTCCTGGTACAGGATCTTGTTATATCATGTATTGACTACTGCAACTGCTTACTATCAGGTCTCCCTGCATGCACTTTCAAACCTCTGCAAATGATCCAGAATGCGGCGGCGCATCTGGTCTTCAACCAACCCAAAACAGCACGTGTCACCCCGCTGTTCATATCCCTCCACTGGCTCCCAGTTGCTGCCCACGTCAAATACAAAACCTTAATGCTCACTTACAAAACAGCAACTAAAACGGCTCCCGCCTACCTGAACTCCCTCATTCAGGTCTACACTCAGTCCCGCTCACTACATCCTGCCCGTGAGAGACGCCTGGCACTTCTGCCACAATGGGGCCCTAAGTCACTAGCCAGACTCTTCTCTTCTGTAGTTCTCTGGTGGTGGAACGAGTTACCAAACTCCATTCGATCCGCGGAGTCCCTCGCCATCTTTAAGAAGACGCTAAAGACCTCCACACCTGATGGTATTAATAACAAAAATTCGCTTCCATGCACCCTATGCATTGCCTTTTTGCACTGCCTGTTGACACCTATGTTACCTAGTTTTCTGGCATTTACTTCCGTTGTTGTATCCTGGCTAGATCCGTGCTTGTGTTGTATTAACTCTCAGATGTACATCGCTTTGGATAAAAACATCTATCCATCCATGATCTGACCCGCTTATCCTGCTCTCAGGGTCGCGGGGATGCTGGAGCCTATCCCAGCAGTCATTGGGCGGCAGGCAACATCTGCTAAATTGAATTCTAAATTGTATTCTTATAGCCTGTGGTCTGTTGGTGAGGAGGTTGTGGACCCAGTGGATGAGGGGTGGAGGGATGTTGAGGTGGTGGAGTTTCTTGATCATCTGGTGGCATTGAATTATATTGAAGGCAGAGCTGAAGGTGGCGCAGTGGGCGGCGCGGTGACGCAGTGCGCGGTGCTGTGACGCAGTGGTTAGCGCGGTCGCCTCACTGCAAGAAGGTCCTGGGTTCAAGCCCCGGGGTAGTCCAACCTTGGTGGGTCGTCCCGGGTCATCCTGTGTGGAGTTTGCATGTTCTCCCTGTGTCTGCGTGGGTTTCCTCCGGGCTCTTCGGTTTCCTTCCACAGTCCAAAGACATGTAGGTCAGGTGAATTGGCCATACTAAATTTCCCTAGGTATGAATGGGTGTGTGTGTGTGTGTGTGTGTGTGTGTGTGTGTGTGTGTGTGTGTGTGTGTGTGTGTGTGTGTGTGTGTGTGTGTGTGTGTGCGCCAGCCCTGTGATGGCCTGGTGGCCTGTCCAGGGTGTCTTCCCGCCTGCCGCCCAATGACTGCTGGAATAGGCCCCAGCATCCCCGCGACCCTGAGAGCAGGATAAGCGGTCAAGATAATGGATGGGGCAGACCTGAAGGACCACCCTAATACACATACGCACACACACACAAACACACATTAATAGGAGTGGTGTCCATTTTGGTAAGTATGCTTACAAGTTGGGCAATAAGAAGTTGAGTCAATTTCCTGTTTTTTATTAAATGCCAAGACTGTCAGATTGGGACAAGGAGGAAGTCATAAATGTACTCAAGGCTGCTAAACAGTGTGGTGACTGAACATGGCATTGCAGTTCCCACAAATACAGCATGGGAAGAGCTTAGTGACCAACTCAGAGGGAAAATTTCACCCAAAAACTTGTACACATTTGTCAAATTAAATAGGCACAACTGTCGGAAAACCTAAGAGATTAAAAAATGAAGAATGGTGAACCTTATTACACTGATTTGGAGCCAGAATACATCAGTGATGACCCTGATGACAACCCACATGAACCTGATTTTCAAATTACCATGTCCTATGAAGAGTGGACTACTGTATGGAAAGAAGTTGAATAGAGTAAGATGTGGACAAACAAGAGAGTACACAATTCTAAAGTGTGGACCTTCGCCTTGCACAAGAAGACCTCTACAATCAGAGGCATTGTGCCCTTTCTTCCAGAGCCAACCAGGAATTTTCTTGAACACTACGTGGCCTTCTGCAAGAGATCGTCTGTTCTCTGGGAGCGGTGTGAAGACCTTGCCAATAAGGTCACAACTTAACCTGACCCGTGTCATAATTTATACAAAAGGATTGAAAAAAAGAGCCTGTTTTTTGCAGCCATCCATCCTCGCCAATCAAACTCAATGGGCTTTTCATACTTGCCTCGCGTCAGCCTTTCAGCCAACAACCATCACGCCACATCCTATAAGTTGCCCTCGTGTCCCCCGTCTGTCAACAGAGGCTCCTTTGACCATTTTTTGTTGAGCTGGCTGACTTCAACTTACTGAAATTAATTTTCAGAAAATTTCCCAAGTGTCAGTTTTTTGGACTTAAAAGCATTACAGTAACAATTACTCCGTTTCTTGCCAGTACGAAACATTTTCTGCATGACCAGCAACAGAGCAACAATGCTGGCATGATACTGTGCAGAACCTAAGTTTGCATTTCCTTCAGAAAACCCAATTTATAGTTCAGTTCTCTTCCACACACACTTGTCCGTTGTTCAGTATAAATAAAATACCATACTTTTCTTAGTGGTTCAGATTTCCTTTTTTTTTCCCACACAGGCCATAAATATCTTACATAGGATACTCATAAGGAAACGGTTCCTGTACTGCTCACTCCAGTCACTTTTCTTCATTGATTCTTCTTCATCGATTTTTCTCTTAAATCTAACAGAGGCAGAACCACAATCTGAAACTGCTTTTACTGACCAAGTATGTTCACATATACAAAGAATTTGGTTAGTAAATTTTTCTGCCTTACATATGAATATTACTGACAACAATTTTGTTTTGAAATTACAATTAATGAGATGGGCGATTAAAGGCCGTAGATCTCCAAATGATTTTGACACCTGCTCAGGTTGATAAATGTCTGTAGGATTAGTTCCTCTCTTAGTGAATTACAGATGATCAAAAAGCTTTTGTTGAGATAGTTTAGCGAGATTAGATGAACAGAAATCTTTCCCTAAAATCTCAAGTGTCCAGAAGAGAGCCATCTTTTTTGTAACAAATGTGGCACATATCAGCACTCATGTAAATTATTTGCCTCACAAAACTTTTTCTGACACTCACAAACTAATACATGTCATCTTCTGCTGCTGGCCATGTTTCAATCGTCACTTCTTCAACTCACTTCATCCCAACGTTTGCAAACATTAGGACGAAGTGAGTTGAAGAAGTGACATGTTCATCATCCTCTTGAGTACAAACTAGGTGTCATCAGGACGCTGTATCACCAAGCTGACAACGTCCCCACCAATAGCGGCCGGGGAAGAGGAGGAATCCCACATCTAACAGACCCTGACTAAGTGTGGTTATCCTAACTGGACATTTGTCAAAGCCAGGAAGATGCCCAAACAGTGCACCAGCCGATCGATGAGAGGAGAAGGACAACAGCAGCCTAACCGTAAACCAGTGGTGATTCCATATGTGGCGGGAGTGGCGGAAAAGTTGAGATGTGTATTTTCCAAACATCGCATCTCAGTTGCTTTTAATCCCAAAACATGCTGTGCCAGAAGTTGGTCCACCCCAAAGATTGGGTCCCCCAGGACAAACAGAGCAATGTAGTGTACGCTGTTAAGTGCCAGGAGGATTACTGTGACTTGTAAATTGGGGAAACCAAACAAACGCTGGTGAAGAGAATGACACAACACAGGAGAGCTAACACGTCAGGCCAGGACTGCCAGGACTCTGCAGTCTACACCATCTACAGGCCAGTGGCCACTCTTTCAAGGATGAGGATGTGCATATCCTTGATAGGGAGAAACGCTGGTTTGAAAGGGGAGTCAAGGAGGCCATCTATGTGAAGAGGGAACGGCCATCCCTGAACCGGGGGGGGGGGGCTAAGGGTATATCTGTCACCATCTTACAATGCTGTGATTGCAAACATTCCCCAATCCTCTGTGAACAGTACACATGTCCATTGTAACACTAGTTAATGGTCACACCCATATCTGCATATGAAACTGATCATTGGTTTTGGTCATTATGCAACTGTATTGTTTATAAGGGTGGGGTTACCTACAGTCAGTTGAGACTGAAGGGGTCACTTAGATGAGTGATGAAACATATATCTGTCAATAAATGTTGTATCCAGGTGAACTGATTCAACTTTCTTTGAGTTTGCAAGGCATGCTCAAAGAAAGTTGAATCAGTCGCTCTCAACAAAATAAGCAGTAAATGCTTTCTGGAATAACCCATGGATAAATCTGACAGGTTTGAGATAGCTTTGGTACACGTATGCTACGATTTTACTCATCTCTCAGAAGACAAACGCTGTTGTTGGTGCAGGACACTCTCGTATCGAAGCGTTTTCTCAGAGCCTCCTCCATTCCCGTTGTCTTCTGCAGCACGACTACGCCACGTGTCCAGTTGAAAATTTGAAGCCTTATGACTTGAGAAATATAAAAGCACAAATGTTTATTCTTTTTGCACAAACGGCGCACAAAAAATGAGACCCATTTGGACATTGTTGGAATGCTGAGTTCCAAAAAAAAAGAAACCTTAATAAATTAAAAACTAAAAGAGCACAAATGTTCATTTGTCGTGCACATACATGCACAAATGATGGAACTGGATTGTCTCGGGAGGATTTTGACGATGTTGGGGTGCTGAGTGACATCACGTGTTTACAAAATGTTACGTTTGATATCCCAAACAGTTTGAGGACAAATGTTCATTTGTCGCGCGTAAACGTGCACAAATGAAGGACAAACGAGCAGAAATAGTTTTTCATGTTTTCGAACATGCGGGGTGCAGACATCACGCAGGTATATCGTGATTGTAGGAGCTCTACATTTTCAGTTATTCACATGAATCGTTAATTTCATATGAAAATCTATCTTCCTATGTTTGAAAATGGATTTACTTTTCCTTTCATATATGCCGGGCTCTGCAGCGTTCCACAGTAGAGCTTTCCAAGCTGGGAAGATAAACTGGAGGATGGGGAGGAGGTTTGAGCCCATCTCCAATTTCCCGAACTGTCAGTCACGGAGGGCCACTGAGGGCTGAGCTTTATAAAGCCCAGTTGGCTTGTCATATGTTCCTAACCAGACTGAATTTATTTCCGTGGTGTTGCTAGAGCAACTGACTTCTGCCGTCCGTTACGCTACAGCTAATCGATGGCTGATTATCACCACCCGTAGAGCCTGAACTTCGTCATTAGTCCAAAGACTCATTTAGACAATGCATTGGTGACGATTTATCTGTAACATTCAAATTTTGACAAGTTTGATCAATATTTTTTTGTTTCACTTGCATCCTCCTCCATTGATGTCATCTGATGGACCAGCTTTTGAGTAGTCTCGTTGTAAACTGGGCCAGCAACAGAAAACAAAACAGCACCAAGTCTTTCTCTGTAGGTTCCCAGCACCAAGCAGCCTGCTGAAAAGCTAATGAATGAGGGATCGTGGTTTTCATAGCACAGCTCTATAGTGTAGAAACTGTCTGGGGTGACTCGGCAGTGTTCTGGAGATTTGGAGCAAAACAGGGAAGAATATTTTAGTTTTAGGTCCATCCATCCATACTATTTGACAGTTTGCTCATGTTCGTTGTCATAGGAGACTGAGGTCCATCACATCATCCATCCATCTATCCATTGTCCAAGCCACTTATCTGAATTTGGGTTGTTTGATGCTGGAGACTATCCCAGCAGTCATTGGGCGGCAGGAGGGGAGACACCCTGGACAGGCCGCCAGTCCATCACAGGGCCCACACACACGTTCACACCTAGGGACAATTTAGTACAGCCGAGTCACCTGACCTGCATGTTTTTGGACTGTGGGAGGAAACCGGAGCCCCCGGAGGAAACCCACACCGACACGGGAAGAACATGCAAACTCCACACAGGACGACGACCTGGGGTGATCCCCAAGGTTGGACAACCCCGGGGTTCGAACCCAGGACCTTTTTCTCCCCAATTGTACTCGTCCATTTACCCCACTCTTCCGAGCCATCCCGGCCGCTGCTCCACCCCCTCTGCTGATCTGGGGAGGGCTGCAGACTACCACATGCCTCCTCCAATACACGTGGAGTCGCCAACCACTTGGTTTTCACCTGGCAGTGAGGTGTAACACATGGGAGGATCACGCTATTCCCCCCAGTTCCCCCTCCCCCCCAAAACAGGCACCCCGAACAATGAGAGGAGGTGCTAGTGCAGCGACCAGGACACATACCCGCATCTGGCGTCCCACCCGTAGACACAGCCAATTGTTTCTGTAGGGACGCCCGACCAAGCCGGAGGTAACACGTACCATCACATCATACTTGAGTAAAAAGGTAGGGAGACACCTTGAAGAGGTTGATAGTCCAACGCAAGGCCAACACTCATCACACAATTACTCACATACCCATTCATACCTATTTACATCTTAATTTACCTGAAGTCCATGTATTTCAACTATGGGAGGAAAATAGAGCCGAACACAATCCAACACAAAATAAGGAGAACATGTAAAGGCCAAGTCTCATAGAGAACGCTGTTGTGTGGGGTAACAGTGTTGACTGAACCACCCTGCCCAAATTGTTGGGAGAGGAGAAAACCTATGGATGAAGGAATTTACTTTCAGTCTAGTGCTATATAGTTTGTATTAATGACACATTTTGTCTAACGTTAGACCAATGTAGATACCTCTACCCCTTCCCGAGCCCAGCACAGCTCTCAGGCTCGGGGCAAAAGGGTTGAGTGGGACACAGCGGGCACAAAACGAAGGACCCAGCAGGTTTTCACTGAGCGTCATTTCAATTAGGCCCTCCGTGACGGCTGCCATTGCTGCAGTCATTGATCATGTCACAGCGCCGGGCCTCCTTCACCTGCCACATTCCCTGGCGCAAAGTAGGGAAGCGTCGCCGTATACTTTAATAGGTGGCAAAAATCACAGCGTGACAATTTCTCTCTCCTCTCTTATCGGGCAGAAAGGAGAATGGAAAAAAAATATAGCAATAGGGCAAGCAGAGAAAAAAAGACAAGGAGAGGAGCCAGGCACACTCATCAGGCCAGGCTTTCAGCCGCTTCCTCTTTCATCTCGCCGGTTTGAGTTGCGCTTTGATTCGACAACATCCTCTCACATTCTCAAGTGTCGGGAGATTTCGCAGCCGCGTTGGGTGACGTTTTGCAGGAAAATTGAGTCCAATCAAGTCACAATGCCGCCCATTTACTCCTCTTTATGAGCAAAACATCAACATTCATTTGTGGCGGAGGCACATGTAACTTGAAAGAGCCCTGGAGAAAGTGGCTCTTGAGTTTCAGTATTGCATGTAGGCCAAGTATGTGTTGTGGTGGAGGCGTATCCCCCAAGACAGATGTTGCCATCTGGTTATGACTTGGCCCCAGGAATAATTTTAAAGGCCGACTTGTCAGTTAAATACTGTATAACAGAATGTATTTTTTCAGACCGAACTTGTTTTCATCTATATATGTAGCAAATTCGGGGGTCAGCTGGGAACCGCCGCAGCCAGGACCCAAACCTGGGTCTCCTGCACCACAGGCGACTACGTTAACCAGTCGACTAAAGGGTCTGACCCGTTAGCCAACCGGCTAGCGAGTCTAATCATCCGTGGTCATTACACTACCCCCCTCCTTCAGGAAGCGCGTCCCCCGCGCTTCAGCATATCAGCTCCCTCGCGCCTCCGGGTGCACGCACTTCCGGTGGCCTCGCGGTCTCACCATCCCACTTTTGACACCAATGTAGCAAATTCAGGGGGAGGCCGGGATGCGAACCCGAGTCGCCAGCACCACAGGCGACTGTGCTAACCAGTCAACTAAAGGGTCCGACCCGTTAGCCAACCGGCTAGCGAGTCTAGTCATCCGTGGTCGTTACATAGGCATCCTTTATATTTTGCTTTACATATGCGTTACTTTTATATTTTACTTCTACAAGTAATTTAACTTTATGTTGAACTTTTAACGTATTGGTTATTTTGAGCTTCAGCAAGTAAGAATTTAATTGAGCTGCAACTGCTGCAAATGAGAAATAAACCTGAAATTTAAATGTTGGGTCATCAGGTCACTTAGCAAATCATTCTGTATAATCAACTTGTTGGAACTGAGGTTTCCATCTTTGGAGTCATCAGATGCCGTAACAGCGTATCTTACATAACCGTGGCGACGGCCTCTCAACCAGAGCGTCGTGGCTTCAATACTGAACTACAGTAATTCCCAGACCACAAGTCACACTGCAGTACAGATCGCACACAGCAAAAACCGCGTTGTTGCGAGGGGAAAAAAAACACACTATGTCGCTTCAGTGTACAAGTTGAATTTATATGGTGGTACAGCGTGGGTCAGGGTTTTTTAATACCCGAGCCAATCTGCACTGTCCAACCTGCTAAAATATGTGTTAATTAACCATCCAACCCGGCCCGCGAACCTCCAAATGTAGCCTAGGCTACAGCAAACTGAGCCGTGTTGCATGATTTCATTTTTGGGCTGTTTACCCAACATGATGATTGAAAGGCGTAGCCTATTGAATCTCAGCCTGATAGCCTATTGAATCTCAGCCTGATAGCATCTGGGTCTAGGCTGCTAAATAAACAAGCAATTGTTCCATACGCTGTTCTTTACTGTTGAATAGCAGCAAAACAAGTAACCCTTCATTAAATACATGAATTCTGTCTTTCTCTTTCTCTCACTCACACACACACACACACACACACACACACACACACACACACACACACAAGCCTATTCTTTCTGACCAAAAAATAAAAAAGTTCTGGCGGGGTAAACAAAAGCTACGCATACCATTTGGGGGGAAAACTCGTAGGTGAAGCCTCGATACTCTAAAACACATGCACTGACCAAAACCATGATCACAAATTGATGATAAAGCTGCGTGTGTGTGTGTGTGTGTGTGTGTGTGTGTGTGTGAGAGAGAGAGAGAGAGAGAGAGAGAGAGAGAGAGAGAGAGAGAGAGAGAGAGAGAGAGAGGAAGAGAAGGTGGATTAGTAATGCACAGCCTAGCCTATTGCACACAATGTTTCTCTAAGTTATTCATAACTTACTCGGTGTACTGCTTTGTCCCTTTCTGACCTGCCCACCCGAGCCCATGATATTTTCTAGTAAGCTTACCCGAACCCGCCCGACCTGCGCATCACTATGGTACAGTATTTTCAATTGCTTCACAAAATTAAACAGTGTCATCTAGTGGTGTGATATGAAATGCAGCGTAGTCGTCTGACAAAATTACATTGTATAAATCGCTCTGGAATATAAGTCGTGGGACCTGCCAGCTGGCTAACAGTGACTTATGGTCCGGAAAATACGGTGCTGTTGTTTGTTCTCCCTGTGGCAAATTCTGTTTAATGCCTTTGCTGGACCGCTATGGTTTAAGTGCCAAGTCGGAGCAGCAAAGGATGCAATGGACCACTTTTCATAAAATCCTTGGCCAAGAACTATCCTGGTCATTGGAGCACCATCAGAGATGCCGCTAGGGCATCAGGTACGGGGAAGCTGAGTTTCCTAGTTTTCTTAAAACAAAATTGGCTTAACCCAACAGCTAGACTGTTACTTACAAATACAGTGCTCGTCTTGCTAAAATACGACTCTGAACCTTACTCACCTGTGCGCATTTGACTCAAAATTACAATTAATTGTCCTGTTAGGCCTACATGTTATTACCGCTGTTGTCGTCAATCTGAGATGGCGCAGCAGAATAAGTCAATTTATACTGAGGTCAATAGGCCGTTACCAGTTCGTGATGTTTGTTTTGTTATTATTGAAGAGGATCATAGTCATCGACTCAGGATGAAAAAAAAAGGTGTTTGCCTGCGCCTGTAAGCTGTGGCTGGTAGAGCTCAAACCTGTGTTTAATATAACCTTCCCCCCCCCACCCCCACCCCCGGCACTGTGCAATTGTCGCCACGGGCTGTGTGCTGCGACTTGTGGTCACTCACTCGTGGACAACCTGAGAGCGTTTAGTAGGATGCACAGCACAGGTGCACCGTGGGTCTGGACGGTCTCTTGCTTGCTGTTTTTAAAATAACCTCAGCAACTCGGGTATTACAAGTATCTAGCAGTACACCGGATATAAAACCACATGAACAACTCTACAAGCGTAAGCGCATGCTAGGTGGGGCGGTATTGAAATAAAAGAAGCGGAAATAAAATTCATAACAGCAACGCTCGAAATTTTGAAATAATGATAATAAATTATTGTTCATTATTATTAATTATTAACAATCAATAAAAAAAATAATGTCCCTGCTTCTGGACTTCCGTCCTGCGTCTTTCCCTTATATAAGTTAGGCTAGTAGTATTTGGGGGAGGGGGGGTTTCCCCCCTCTTTTTCTGCCCAATTGTATCCAGGCAATTACCCCACTCTTCCGAGCTGTCCTAGTTGCTGCTCCACCCCTCTGCCCATCCGGGGAGGGCTGCAGACTACCACATGCCTCCTCTGATACATGTTGAGTCGCCAGCTACTTCTTTTCACCTGACAGTGAGGAGTTTTGCCAGGGGGACGTAGCACATGGGAGGATCACGCTATCCCCCCCCCCCCGTTCCCCCTCTCCCCTGAACAGGTGCCCTGACTGACCTGAGGAGGCGCTAGTGCAGCGACAAGGACACATACTCCCATCCGGCTTCCCACCCGCAGACACGGCTAATTGTATCTGTAGGGACGCCTGACCAAACCAGAGGTAACATGAGAATTCGAACCGGTGATCACTACCCGGATGCCCAGTAGTATTGCGTTTTAATGTTTGCCAGTAGTTACTGCCCAAAGAATTCAGCGCTTTGTTGGAGGCTAAAAATTTTTCAATGATAATTTTGGGGAAGCTAAGCTTTACCTAGCCTCTTAGTAGCACCGCCTATGAGCGCCGTGGTAAAGTGGATAAGGACGTGAACAGTGAACACTCCAGCCAGTTCAAACCAGCAGCTCCTGGTTGTTTCTTGAGGGGTGTCCAGCATGACATTTTCAGAGAACGCGAAGTCTGATTTTACAGCGCTTTGCAGAATTCTGGCAAACGGAAACCCTCTGATATGTGAGGCGAGGCACAAACAGTATTGTAATCTCTGTGGTGTAACACAGGAAACGGACGCACAGTTTCTGATCCAGATGGATACCGCTGCAGGCGTTTACAACTAGAGGACAAATAAATGGAATAAAATCAAAGCAACATTGCAGCAAAGGTGTGCCAACTGCTGTTCTAACACCGTCTGAGCAAATGAAAAATGATAATGTTCACATTTCTCTTCCGCTGGGCTCTGGACTGGATTGTCTCCCCTATCTGCTGCTTCCATCATTTCCGATCACGACTCGGTCTTTTTTTATATTTGATTTCATTTACTGGGCCCAGGCTCGCTGACTTCACCAAGGCACTTGAGTATGCACATAAAAAATTCACCTAACTTCTAATCTCCCCCGGATCCTCCGTGACATGACCTCAACAATACAATATATTTGACTTTGAAAATCAAATTACATATGCCTCTGACATAAATATACATTCACATCAGCGGCAGGTTTGGGGGGAAGGAAATGGGTCATTTACATTTTCTGTATTGATTTCCCCAAAAGTGCCCTGGCAGCAAATCAACTCCAGCGCTCGGAGGCTTTCTCCTTTGCTTAGCCAGTCAAAACGAGAGAAAAAGAGGACATCTTTTTTTTTCTTCTTCCTCCCCCTCACTCACTTTTATTTCACTTTGAATACAGCAGGTTTTATTTTTTTTAATCCTATTGGGCAAAAGAAAATTCAATAGTTTGGAAATCATTCTCTATTGTTATCTTAGTCATCTCCCTATGGTGCCTTCTCGCTCCGATCGCCTCTCTCCGGTCTCTCTCTTCCTCGGCAGTAATTGCAGGGCAGGGTAATAGGTGCTTACATTAGCAAGTTTATACATTATTCATGTGACTTTTTTGGAATGCGTTGCGCTCATTTTTATAAACTCACACCACAACATGCACCTCTAAATCGGGCCTGCATTTGATTAACAGATGGCGAGGGTCAGATACTGTGAAGGCTCGGGTTACCTGACAGAACATAAATAATCAAGCAAGACTGAATAAATCGATTTCACGGTGAACTGTACACAATCCAGATCACCAACCAAGCAACCTGTGCTACTCCAGTTTGTGTATGTGTGCATGTATCTGCATGCAAGCATATTGTGTTGTTTTTTTTATGTTGTGTTTGCGTGCATGCTTGTCTGGAAAAGGAGGAGGCATTTAAGAGTGGGATACAAGGAAGGGGTCAAAGTGGCAAAATACATGTTTGGCAAAGCTGTGAAGGAGGCCAAATGGAAGTCAGTGTTTCCCCACAGGTTGATAATTCACTTGCGGTGGCGGCGGGTGGTGCAGCATGTGACGGCGTGGCGTGCGAGAGGCAGGTTCAGTAATAAACCAGTCAAACAAAGGTTTGTGAATAAATATTTATTGCAAATGGATAACTACTAAAAAAACAAAAACTGTCTTTATGTCAACATAAATAATTATTAATAATAACTATTTACATATTAAAATAAATTTCACATTTTCAAAATCTATGAAAGAACCAAAGAAGGTCGAATCAGTTCATCTGGATACGGTTGAGACTGAAGAGGCCACTTAGTTGAGTGATGAAATGTATCTGTCAATAAACATTGTATCCAGATGAACTGATTCAGCCTTCTTTGATTTTCTTAGCTGGATTATTGAGCATGCATCAAGACTCCCTGTGATGGCCTGGCAGGCTGTCCAGGGTGTCTCCCCGCCTGCCGCCCAATGACTGCTAAGATGGGCTCCAGCGTCCCCGCAGCCCTGAGAGCAGGATAAGCGGTGTGGATAATGGATGGAATGGAAGGTGACCCCGGTGAACTTTGTGTCTTTTACTGGTGGCATGGCTCAGGAGGTAGAGCGGGTCGTCTAGTAATCAGTAGGACACTGGTTCGATCCCCGGCTCCTCCAGAGAGCGTGTTCAAGTGTCCTTGAGCAAGACACTGAACCCCTGTCTGCTCCTGATGAGCAGGTTGGTGCCTTGCACGGCAGCCTCCACCATCAGACCAACTCAAAACAACATTCGTTTGTGACAAATGTGGACGATATTGTCACTCTAATGTGGGCCTGATGGCCCAAAAGCGTGCCTGCTGAGCTTAAACTGCATCACAGTCATCATCGTTTTAATGGACTGCCAAAGAAGATGGCAAGTGTGTGTGAATGGGTAAATGTAAGGCATATACTGTAAAGCACTTTTGAGTGGTTGGTAGACTAGAAAAGTGCTATATAAATACAGTCCATATAAATATTAAAGAGCAAAACACGTTGGTCCAGTTATTTCCTTAGCCTTTTGTCATGTGCCTATTTGCACAGTTGGTGTTCCCTGTTGGAACATTTAATTCTCCTTGCTTTGGGAAAAAAAAACATTTCTAATGCCTGTCTCTATGGGTATGTTTCAGAGGCAGATCCATTTATTGAGATTGTGAGGTCTGCTGTCCTTTCAGCTTGTTTCTTAGTACAGCGTTAACCTGAAATACAAAGAAACTTGCACAACCATTTTGAATATGACCATTTTGAAAGACGGCACTAGAGAGATTTTACAGAAAATGTACACATTGTGCTCTCTTGCATGGTGGAAAATCACTTCTCCTGCTCACCGGGGAGAAGTCTGGCTCACAGTTGACGCTGGAGACAGGGATGCCCAGAGCCGCTGCAGCCAGATGACTCAAGACAGGGTAGTTGTCGGCCTTGACACCGCACTGAGTGAATTCAACGAGTGGGCAAACACTATTAGCTCGCCAGTCTAACTACCCTCATAAGATACCTTAAAATAAGATGTGTAACCGTAATGTTAATAATTGAAATAGACAAGGCATTCTTTTTTGTCTTTTTTTTTTTGCATCCAATACACAAACTGCTGTGTGGTGCTTTTATTATAATAAATTGATAATTATCAAGTTACAAAATGCCAGTCTCCCTTTGAAATTGACATACCAAATGAATTGCTGTGTCATGCATGCATGACATGCACATTGTCTTGAGATTGCGGGGGGGTGCTGAAGGCCCGATGATCTGTGTGCATTATGAAATGACAATTGTGCATCTTGATTTAAAAAAGAAAACAATTGGAGTTTGGATTTTATCTACCTGGGCAGGTCTTAATCTACCCGGGTGGGCCGCCCAAGTAGAGGCTATGTATGGGAAACGCTGCATCTTCAGAGAAGATGGATCAGCGCTTCTCAGCCAACGACTGATTTCAGTCTGGAAAGGACTGAAAAAGATCACCAACTACAAACCCAAACCTTCCCCCGTGCTTAATCACTGCAGACTTGCAAATGAGCTGAATGAGTTCTACTGTCGATTCGAAAGACAAAGGGTCATCTTAGACTGTACCTCCCAACGCCCCAGTCATCAGCCTCTGTACTCCAGGAGCTCCAGCAACCCCACCCCACACCCCAAGGGCCCCATTTCCATTACCAACATCTTCCCCCTAATTCCCAGCCTGAGCACTCCCTTCCTTCCCATCACACCTTCTATCATGATTCAGGAGAGGGATGTTAAACAGGCTGTTCAGAAGACAGAACCCCGTCAGGCAACTGGACTTGATGCTGTCTTGCCCTAAACCCTTAAACACTGTGCAGACCTGCTGTCTCCAGTGTCACAGACATTTTTAACACTTCCCTGGAGGACTGCAGGATACCAGGCTGCCTCAAAGCCTCCACCATTATTCCTGTTCACAAAAAGCCAAGGATCACAGGCCTAAATGACTACAGACCTGTTGCTATGACCTCTGAAGTGTCCCGCCTCAAGTCCATCACCAGCCCCCCCCCCCCCGATCCACTACAGTTCGCATACAGAGCCAACAGATTGATAAACTCAACTACTATTAATTTGGTTGCTGTTGTTAGGGGTCGCCAAAGCGGATCATCTGTTTCCATCGCTTCCTGTCCTCTGCATCTTCCTCCGTCACGCCAATCACCTGCAAATAACCTTTGCCTTCGTTACCTCTCTCTTCGCTCTACGCCACATCTCCTTTTACTCCTCTCTACTTTCTTCATCTCTCTGACTATCCCACTTCTTCTTTGCCAACCTCTTACCCTTTATACTTTGCTGTACTTGCTTGTTCCAGCACCAAGTCTCCTCGTCCTCCTTCCTCTATCCAGATGACACACCAAGTACCTTCTTAGCTGTCTCCCTCACTATTTGTGCAGTAGTTACCCAGCCATCTGGCAACTCTTCACTACCACCTAGTGTCTGTCTTAACTCCTCCCTGAACTCCACACAACAGTCTTCCTTCTTCAGCTTCCACCATTTGATCCTTGGTTCTGCCTTCACTCTGTTCCTCTCCTTGATTTCTAAAGTCATCCTACAGACCGCCATCCAGTGCTGCCTAGCTATGTTCTCCCCTGTCACCACCTTGCAGTCGCCAATACCTTTCAGGTCGCGCGTCCTGCATAAGATAAAGTCCACCTGTGTGCAACTTCCTCCGCTGTTATACGTCACCTTGTGTTCCTCTCTCTTCTTGAAATATGTATTCACCACATCCATTTCCATCCTTTTCGCAAAATCCACCACCATCTGTCCTTCCATATTCCTCTCCTTGACACCATACCTACCTGTCACCTCCTCATCACCTCTGTTTCCTTCACCAACATGCCCGTTGAAGTCCGCTCCAATCACCACTCTCTCCTCCTTGGATACACTCTCCACCACGTCATCCAACTCACTCCAGAATTCTTCTTTCTCTTCAATCTGATGCCCAACTTGCGGGGCATATGCGCTGATAACATTCTTCATCACACCTTCGATTTCCAGCTTCATACTCATCACTCTCCCCGACACTCTATTCTCCTCCAACACACTCTTGACATACTCTTTCTTCAGAATTACCCCTACCCCATTTCTCCTCCTGCCCACACTATGGTAGAAGAGTTTGAACCCACCTCCGATGCTCCTGGCCTTACTCCCCTTCCACCTGGCTTCTTGCACACACAGTATATCTACCTGCCTTCTCTCCATCGTATAATCAATAAAATCAGCCAGCACTCTCCCTTTAACAGTCATAGTGTCAACATTCAAAGTTCATCTTATTTTATTCTCTGTACCAACAATGCTAAGCTAAATTACATGCCATGTGCATTAGAATTTCTGATTCTGCTTCATGCATGTGTGAATATCGGCCTATTTTCACAGCGTTTCTTTCTATGGCTGTGCCGTAGTGTGGCATGACTGACCTCGGTGTCCTCTGTGCTTGGCACCAAGATGAGAACCTTGTCTAATCACACAGAGCCATGCTTCTGCCCCTGCAGGATTTGGCTTGCCACCACCCTGACACTTTATGACTCCACATGTCCCTCCATGGCCTGACAGCTAAATACCAACACATGCTACTATCAATGGGGTTAAATGCCAATTACATGCTCTCCCCTAGACTTTTCCAGCAACTAATGGCATTGGAGGAAAGCCTTCAAGCCAAATCTGTAATAGATGTGTACCATTTCCAACCACATTTCAGCAACAGAATGCAAAGGTTTGGGGGAGGAGCAATTCAGACACTGAATTAATGTACTTTCTTCAGATAATGTTTAGACATTCAGCGTTAACACTGCCTCCAACACCAATAACAAACTCGTATAAATAACTGGTAGCATAAATAGATAGCATCGTTGGCATTTAAATGGAATAGGAAAACCCTTCCCCTGCTGTGGTTTGTCGCTGCCAGCAGCCATTTCATTGCACTGAATATGTGTTAAATGGAAAGAGATGTCTGCGTTTCTCTTCCAAACAAAGTAATCATTCAGAGATTGATCTAATGCTCGGATAACTGCTGGCACTGCAAGAGTATGACAACTCCCCCCCTCCATCATTCTCCACAGGCTTCACTGATGGCATCTGACCAACGGCCTCCACCTACAAACAAATCTGGGTAATTGGCCTGACTGGACGACTTGATGATTTTCTTTCACTGGTGTCCATTAGTTGACTCAAAAGTGCTCGGACCCAGAAATACAGAAATAATCAGTCATCTGATTTCAAATTGCTCAACATTGTTACATAACGTCAGACAGTGTCCTCGGTTCTTTTCAACTCGTATCATTGGTCAGCGGCAGAAGAGCGGTGAGAAAACCTAAAAGCAAGCTAAAATGTGCTGAATTATATTTTTGCTGGAAAGTTTGGATTTATTTTTCTTGGCACTCAGTTTGTATTTCTCTAGTCTTGCGTTGGACTAAAAGTGTCAGGATATACATGAAATGCGGGGGAATCATGAATTTCTTATTAGCGTAGGAATTTTTCATAGCACACTGATTTGAGTGTGCTCGTAAGTCCTGCAAAATTACACAATCCGAGCGGCTGAAAGCGTAAACCGAGCTAAGCCGGGGAGCCTGCTTGTCTTGAAACCATCGATGCAACCTGACAGCGAGTGTGTGTCAGCTCGTGGAGGCCCTGTGCAGGTATTCACATAACAATGCCTCGCATGGCAAGAGAAAGAGACAGCTAAGAGAGGAGGGGAGAGAGCCATAGGGGATAATAAGGAACATAACAAATGCTGAAAGGCACTGCTGGCTAACCCTAGTCCATCCAATTTAGTTGTTTTCTCTCCCTCTCTATCTCGGTGTGGGAATGAACATCATATCATACTGTATGCTATAATTCCGCCATTTAATGTTGCCTTGCTTATCAGCAAACATACACACCTCACAGAGCACAAAAAGAGAAGAGAGAGAGAGAGAGAGAGAAAATGCCGTACGCCGTATCTGGGCCATGGCAGGGCCAATTTGATCTGTTTTTCTTTTTCTTTTTTCCCTTATTTTCCACGCTGAGCAAGAACTTCTTTGTTTTATTCTCAGTTACCATAAAGTAAATGAGATCTGACCATGAGTCTCTTCCAGCTAAGGGCACCGTTGGACTTGAAAGAAAACCCGGCAGCTCTCGTTGAGCTGCAGGCAGCACCCCCCCTCCTCCTCCTCCTCCTCCTCTCACACCATGTTGTTCTTCCTACAAAGTGTTCGGCGTATTAACTTAAGCAATATGGAGGTCGGCGTTTGCAGAAAATGTTGCGTTTCGTCTCACCGTCTTACCAGAGGGGTTTGTTTGTGTTTGCGCAGCTGCTTCACTTCCGTCGTGCTGTTCTTCCCCACATCAGGGATTTTTTAGCAGCCTTATTAGCGCGTGCATGCAATGGGTCTGATGGTTGTGCAGGTTCAACCAGGCAGGCGAGTAACAAGAACAGCTAGCCGTCATTTTTGAGGTGTTGCATGGAGAGGTGAGGAATATGGAAATAAGTCATCTGGCCAGTCAATTATATTCATGGTGCATGCCCCCCCCCTCCAAAAAAAAAAACAACCTTGCATTCTGTGACTATAACACCCACACTCTTAACAAAAGGAGATGACCCATAATGCAAATTTGCCAACTTCAGAAAACTAACCCATTTACGGCTTCAGGTTTAGAGACGCACCTCATATTTGTTCGGGATAACAATGACGTGAGGGGAACAAGATAAGGAGAGAGAGTTAGGAAGGCGAATCCGGATTGTGCTTTTCCACTTAGCGAGGGTAAATTATGGAAAATCAGCTTAGAGTAATCCCGGCCCTCGTTGAAGGGGGGGTGGGGGGGGGGGTTGCGGATCATCCCAGGCGTCTTGACACCATTGTGCACTATGGAAAATGATGTGCTTGTTAGTGAGGAGGCTCGAGACACGCGGCGGCTCGCAGCCGCCCAGCCATTAGCGGTGCCTGTTTTTTTCCACCCTTTTGCAAACGCCTGCGTGGTGATTATTAACAGTGTATTGGTTCCTTTTCATATCTTAACTGGTGGGGGGGGAGGGGGGTAAAAGGTGTTCAGAGTGAATGAAGTCGAACGGGACAAACAGATCGCTCGGCGCCGTGGTGATGCTGCGTCAATTAGGCCGTGGTGCAGCCAACGGATAACCGGTGTGCAGATGGCCTCCTCCTGGGGTCATCCTGTAGGGCAACTAGTAAGTCTGCATTTCTCCTGAAATCAATTGAGTAAATGTTGTTGCCGAGGTGCATTATACTGCGATCTGGGTCACGGCGCCTTACCGGAGAGCTTTAATATTCATGCACTCGATCTGCCGGGTGACAGTATGATAAAAATCTGCGGTAGTCTCTTTATACCTTCACTCTTCCTCTTCATCTTTTAACAATTTCTCGTATTTCAAAGCATTTTAGTCTCACTCAGTGTCAGCGCGCTGTCATGTGGTCCAAGACGTATAAATATAGTATAACTCAGAAATACAAGAGGCAAGACAAATAATGTGATCCAGAAATTTACGCATGCAGCTTTGTTGCTCCCAGTTCAACCCTTCCAGTAAACCGGAGGGTAGATCCGTTTGTGTTACGCCCCGGACACTCTTGGTGGTGATAGAGATCCCGCCTGCCTGTTTCCTACCCAGTGTTTTGGTGAGTGATAAGGTAGAGGGCGTTTATGGCCCTCTAACTGCATTGTGCTATAATTTGAGACTATTTGCCAGCGTAATGTGTCTGTTAATAAGACTTTACCCCCCCCCTGAATTAGTTGTGTGCGTGCTTGATTGCCGGCTGTACACGTTCCTTCAGGCTGGGTGCTCGCAGGCCTTATGAGGTACAGCCATAAAGAGCCGGAGCACAGGCACCCCGAACTCATCCCAGGCAGCCCAAACTACCCGCATGGGTTGCACGTAAGGGGGCATCAACAAATCCACTTTCACACAGTGCTGTTGGATAAGATGCACAATAATATTTGAAGCGAAATGATTGACACGATGATCCACCAATCAGCGCTTATCGATTATCTTTGCCGGAAAACCACACAGGTGAGATTGGCTTTGAGGATCGATGATACTTCCCTAGTGAAAAGACAAAGCTAACGGAGATGTGGAGGGTAAGAGTGTGCTGTCAGAAACAGATTCATGGTATCCTGAGAAATTGGGCTGCAGTGCATTTTGTAGTTCCCCTCCCAAATCCAAACCAGACCTTCACAGGTGCCGTGCATGGATTAAACTTTGTGGAAAGGGGTGTCCGGGTGGCATGGCGGTCTGTTCCGTTTGCCTACCAACACGGGGATCACCGGTTCGAATCCCCGTGTTACCTCCGGCTTGGTCGGGCATCCCTACAGACACAATTGGCCGTGTCTGCGGGTGGGAAGCCGGATGTGGGTATGTGTCCTGGTCGCTGCACTAGCGCCTCCTCTGGTCGGTCGGGGCGCCTGTTCGGGGGAGGGGGTTAGCATAGTCTGCAGCCCTCCCCGGAATGGCAGAAGGGGTGGAGAAACAACTGGGACAGCTCGGAAGAGTGGGGTAATTGGCCGAAAACAATTGGGGAGAAGAAAAAAAAGGGGGGGGGTTTGTGGAGGACCACATGTTCAACTTCATACAGAAACTTCGAGAAACATCGGCATCTGTTTAGAGTAGGTTAGCTTACAGTTGGCTCATTCTGTTTACCGTGCTGATGTGACGTCGTGGTTATAATAGCAGAGCTCGCCTTGGAAGTCTACTGGACATAGGGACAGTGAGTTAAGAGACGTGGGATGGAGAAATTAACACCACCTCACCTAGGTCGTCCGTCAGGACGCCCCCTGTAGGGTTTCGGTTGCGCATGTTTGTTTAAAGCATGGGGCGCTACTCCACACGCAGTTCTATGGTTCTCCACTAGCTGGAGATTTTGTGCCTTTCCATTGTCAACATGCATTGATCATCCGCAAAGCCACAATGTCCCCCCGGGTCCGTAACATCAGCCTATGGATGAATGCACCTAGGACTGCTGCTCCCCATAGGAGCAGCAGGATTTATTATGGAGGTTTACTCCTCCAGAGCCGCCATGTTCTCCTCGCCTCCTGACAACGTTAACAGGACTACCGCGAGGAGGGCGTGGCTCCTCACCACACACGGGCGGTCATTCTTCATGGAGAGGCTGTATTTTGCGCTTCACATGATGCTGGGGTGTATGGAGACCAGTCTAGGACGCCACGAAAGGCCATCTAGGAAAGATGCTACTCCTATACTTAACCCCGAAGTTATAAACCACCAGACATAGGAACAGTTTGTTTTTTCCCCCACAGGCCATCGCTCTCATGGACACTTAACAGCATGGTGCAGGAAGAGACACTTATTATGTAAATATGACACTTTGTATACAGCCCCTTCCGGGCAAGAGGTTTCCCCTGCATATCTACGATGTGCACTACCTCTTTAAACTGGATGTGCAATACAATGTTTGTCCAATTCCAGTTGTAAATACACATACACCTGCTGTGTACTGGTTACAACTATTGCTGTTATTGTTGTGGCTGTAACACAGGTATGTAATATAATATGTACGGGTGAGGTGGAGGGTAGGTGAATATGTCACGTATATTTCTTTCTTTTTTTTTCTTTTTTTTTTGGAGGGGGGGGATTTTTTCCTCCCTTTTCTCCCCAATTGTATCTGGCCAATTACCCCACTCTTCCGAGCCGTCCCGGTCGCTGCTCCACCCCCTCTGCCGATCCGGGGATGGCCGCAGACTACCACATGCCTCCTCCGATACATTCACCTGACACTGAGGAGTTTCGCCAGGGGGACGTAGCGCGTGGGAGGATCACGCTATTCCCCCCAGTCCCCCCTCCCCCCGAACAGGCGCTCCGACCGACCAGAGGAGGCGCTAGTGAGGTGACCAGGACACATACCCACATCCGGCTTCCCATCCGCAGACACGGCCAATTGTGTCTGTAGGGACCCCAAATCCAAGCCGGAGGTAACACAAGGATTCGAACCAGCGATCCCCGTGTTGGTAGGCAACGAAATAGACCGCTATGCCACCCAGACGCCCTATAGTGTATAGTTCTGGTACATAACAGTGTAACATAGTGGGAGTATGAAGCATTGAATATGGGCATGATGGGATGTGGAGTCGTGGTATTAGTATATGGTATACTAGTGTATGGTCAATATGGTATATAAGCAGTATGGTATCATATAAGGCTATAGGCTGTTGATTATTCAACCATAACAAAACTCCTCGCTGCCGCCCAGTGACTGCTGGGAAAGACTCCAGCATCCCCACAACCCCGAGTAGGGATAAGTGGTCTGGATAATGGCTGAATGAATGAACAAAACTCTACTAGCGACATACGTACCTGTTGTGCATACATGCTAGCCTGCCGTGTCCTGTTGTTGCATTTATTTCTTTTCTGTTTTTGTCTTGTTTTCTTTCTTTGTGTGCGGGTGTGTGTGAGATGTCTGCAAGTGCTAGAAGCTGCTGTGAACCCAAGTCAGATTCCTCGTGTGCAGAGGCACACTTAGCCAATAAATCTGATTCTGACTCCTACTGATATAAATAATCCCCGTGGGGCGGGTCACGTCATCCTAACAAAAACCGAAAGCACCACTTGAGATAAAGTAGAACCACAGAATACGCCTGTTCACTTCAAGCCAACACACTCACGGGGGCACAGATGCCAATCTTACAGAATGGCGAGGCCCTTCTTTAATTACAAACCAGGAAAAAAGGGGGACGCCGATTTGAAAAGCACACAGTGAGCCATTGACCACTCCTCTTCAGTGAAAGGCAAGAGAAAAAAAGAGCTGTAGGCACTTTTCTTTCTCCTTATTCACTCCGAGACAGACTCGTAATCAAGGAAATGCCTCCGAGTAATTATGCCCCAAAAACGACAGCGGAGGAAAACAAGGGGTCCTAATGAATGGCTTTAGAATGAATAAGCTGTGCTCTTCCCTGGCAGGTAGGAGGGTCGCCTGTCTGATGGAAAGAGAGGGATGGCCTCGGAAGAGCCACGGGCGCATTTCACTGCACTCGTGTGAGAGCTGGCGGGGCCGTGACGGAAGCTCCCCGTGAGGACATCGCCGCTTCGTTGACAAACAAACTCGCTTTCACGTCTACAGATAAGTCAAGTGGCTCGAGCAGTTTCAACAACGGTAAGACGCATACGGGGCGTCCGGGGGGCGTGGCTGTCTATTCCATGTCATACCAACACAGGGATCGCCAGTTCGAATCCCCGTGTTACCTCCGGCTTGGTCGGGTGTCCCTATAGACACAATTGGCCGTGTCTGCGGGTGGGAAGCCGGATGTGGGTATGTGTCCTGGTTGCTGCACTAGCGCCTCCTCTGGTTGGGCGGGAGGGGGAACTGGCGGGAATAGTGTGATCCTCCCACGCGCTACGTCCCCCTGGTGAAACTCCTCACTGTCAGGTGAAAAGAAGCGGCTGGTGACTCCGCATGTATGGGAGGAGGCATGTGGTAGTCTGCAGCCCTCCCCGTATCGGCAGAGTGGGGTAATTAGCCAGATACAATTGGGGAGAAAAAGGGGGAAAAAAAAGAATTGAAAGATGATAACATGATAATATTGAGTTTTTGGCCAGATCTGAGCTGCACCGTCGTCATGGTTATGGGACGGGAAGAAGCACAGTGAGCTGCTGCGAAGTGTTTGGTATCAGCACAGCCACACGGGTGACAACATTTGTGTCAGCCGGCCGAGGGCTAGGACCGGCACCGAGGACTTAGAGGTTAATAATGATCTGTTGACTTTAATCTTATGGATCAGTTCAACCGGGTTTCTACTGGTGCCCTTCCCCCCCCCTGTCCCCACTGACATCACAGCATCCGCCTGTCTTTCGGCCTGCTTGTCTGAAGTGTCTGCTTTGGCCTAGAGACTAGCGCCCTAGAAAAATAATTCAAAAATTGAATAAATAAATCTACTTTTCCCCCCCTTCTAAACTAATTAATAAGACAGCAGATTCCTCGAGAGCGTCTTGGGGACCGGGGAACAGCAAGCCAGGGCTCCGGCTGATTGAGAATAAGGAGAAGGTTGTTTTTTCCCGGTGGTTACGCAGTCTGTTCTTGCACAAACCCCGAGGTAGAGGGCTGACATTGAGGTTTTGACCTTCATCGTTCATGCCTTGGATGCAACACAGAGAAGAAGAAGAAGAACTATTGATTACAAGTCATCGCGGCGCTTTGGTGATGATGATGATGATAAAGGTCATTGATCTACTGGTGATAATCACTGCGATGCCCCTGATGATAGACAAGGCAATATTGATGATAATACTGATGATGATGACGATGATGAAGATAGCGATGGCGGGGCTGGATGCAGAGGCGCCGAGGCTCATGGTATCCATAAACTAATGAGGACTCGCTGATAATACAGTGGCCTGGGAATACACCGTGTGGGTGAGGAGAAGGGTTTTGATAGAACTATACAGATATGAGGATATGAGATCATATCTTTGTTTCTCTGTCCATCAACAGCCAGCCAGTTTCCTTTCTTATGACAAATACACATAGATGGATCCATTCCTTTTTTTGGGAGGGGGGGGGGTTCCCCTTTTTTCTCCACAATTGTATCCAGCCAATTACCCCAATCTTCCGAGCTGTGGGGGAAGGGCTGCAGACTACCGAGCCCCACATGCCTCCTCCGATACGCGTGGAGTCGCCAGCCGCTTCTTTTCACCTGACAGTGAGGAGTTTCGCCAGGGGGACGTAGCGCGTGGGAGGATCACGCTATCCCCCCCCCAGTTCCCCCCTACCCCCTTAACAGGCGTCCCGACCAACCAGAGGGGGGCGCTAGTGCAGCGACCAGGACACATACCCATATCCGGCTTCCCACCCGCAGACACGGCCCATTGTGTCTGTAGGGACGCCCGACCAAGCCGGAGGTAATAGGGGATTCGAACTGGCGATCCCCGTGTTGGTAGGCAACGGAATAGACCGCTACGCCACCCAGACGCCGATCCATTCCTGTTTTGTTCATACTGAAAGGGCCTGACGTTTAGGAGATTCTCGATGCTCTGCAGACAGCAAGGTCCCTTGGAAGGCAAGTTCAACTTGTACTGTGGATTTAATATTGGAGCTCCGACACTGCTGAATATCTCCTACACTTGCATTGATGAGTAAATGGTAATTGACAGCGTGCTTTCCAATCATACCTCGAAGCAGTCACAGTCAAATTATCTCAGGGCAATATCAGATACCTTCGTTTTGTTTATCTCCAAAAAGAAAAAAAAGATATTACTTGATTCATGTCACCATGAGGTCTTTCAAGAAGCCATCATGCAACTCAGTCTCGGGGCGAGGAACTCACTCGAAGCATGGAAATTGTTTTAGAGTGGGTTCCTGGAGGCTCTATCACCTCAAAACGAGTTACAGTTATTGGCTGTGCTGGCCCGTGTGTCTGGCAGCGCAGGGGGAGGAAGAAAGATCACAACTGGATCTGGAACCTGGTTGATATATCAGGATGTAAAGCTCGAACCCTCACAACGCCTGGGGTTTTCCTGCAGAACTCACACCAGTGTGGTCCAGGTATTGACGTCATACGTGTGTGTGTGTGGGGGGGGGGGGGGTCACAACCTTACCCATTTACTTTTAGCATGTGTTTTACACAGTGTTGTAGTACACCGCCTTCTGTTTTTGTGAAAGGAGACCACGACGGAGGGAGGGAGAGTATTAGTAATGAAGTTCCCTGTCAGAGGCAATATTCTGTTGTTTTATTTTATCTTTTTTAAATAGTTGTAAAGAGCAATGTTCAAGTACCTGCCTGATTTCCGTATTTAAGAAAAATGGGAGTTTGCATTTTCTCCCCGTGTCCGCGTGGGTTTCCTCCGGGGGGTTCGGTTCCCTCCCACAGTCCAAACACATCTAGGTCAGGTGAATCGGCCATACTACATTGTGTGTGTGTGTGTGTGTGTGTGTGTGTGTGTGTATATATATATATCCATTATATTCTGTCATTATACTATGTTTTTGTTTTTTTCATTTCCCCCCTTTTTCTCCCCAATTGTACTTGATAATGGATGGATGGAAGGATGTACCTGGCCAATCACCCCACTCTTCTGAGCCGTCCCGGTCGCTGCTCCACCCTCTCTGCCAATCCGAGGAGGGCTGCAGACTACCACATGCCTCCTCCGATACATGTGGAGTCGCCAGCCGCTTCTTTTCACCTGACAGTGAGGAGTTTCACCAGGGGGACATAGCGCATGGGAGGATCACGCTATTCCCCCCAGTCCCCCCTGAACAGGCGCCCAGACCGACCAGAGGAGGCGCTATTGCAGCGACCAGGACACATACACGCATCCGGTTTCCCACCAGCAGACACGGCCAATTGTGTCTGTAGGGACGCCCGACCAAGCCGGAGGTAACGCGGGGATTCGAACCGCCGATCCCTGTGTTGGTAGGCAACGGAATAGACCGCCACACCACCCGGACGCCCCGGTGTAGCTTTATATGAAATACAAATGATAGTATGTGTGTTGGAGCTTGAGATAAAGACGACGTCCCGTCGTGAAAGATCGAGGGCGGGTGATGCTGGTCAACAGCTTACTGCCGAGCAGCGCTTCCAAGATGGCGCCCGGATGAAACGGCTTCTCTATAGAGGCGTTGGTTGCGCTTGGTTTCTGAGGTGTAACGGGGGGGGGGGGCATACAAAAAACATGACAAACCATCTTTAAGCGACTTTGAGTGTTAGGAAAACGCTATATAAGTTTATTATTATAATAATTATTATAATTATTATCCTTTACGTGGCTTGGCATGGCTGTATCCAAACGGGAACGCATCGAGACAACTCATCCTCAACATGGAGCTTCAGAGCGACTCCTGCCACGTTATCTGTCATGGTTTGATCATGAGCTCATAGCGGTTTAACATGACACCCATCGCCATCGCTCCATTTCTCCACCCTTGCTGCTACAATACGGCATGCGGGCAAGGCCAGATGGAGCGCGCTCCGTGATTCAGACACAGCTGAATAGAGTGAACCCATATTGAATATCTATTTTCTTTCGTGCCCCCAGATGTTAACTCTGTTCTCTCTCGCGTCTATATAATGCATGAATTTATGCATGAACACATGAATCTATGCATGAATGAGTTAGGGCGTTCAAGGGGAGCATTCCTTCCGCACATTCACACACACAGGGCTGGAGATTTGGAGCGCTTCACATCCCTCTGACCCGTCCGGGGCTTTGAAACCGGAACACACTTTTACTGCCTTCCACTAACATTGGGTGTGGGCCAGAGCTGAACGCTCCCCGCCATTACTGCGGGTGTAAAAGCCGAGCACAAAAAGCTCCTTACAAACAGCGCCATCAATCCACCATGGTAAGGCAATCATGTCTCCACAAGACCGATTACTGTGTTAAGGCGCTCCATAATTTAATATCCCTTCTTTTCCTCCCTTCGCTCGCGCTCCCTTCACCCCACCCACACCCCTCCCTCCCTCAGTCAGCCGGGCGAAGTCAAGTTCTTTAAGATGTATTAAATTATGGTGTGTCACGGAGCTAATTCTCCCCCCGTCGTATGAATCACATGACAGATCCCTTCCCGGCCATACCTTCTGACACACTGTATGCACATCGCGGGGGGTAATAGATTAAAATTAGCCTCCCGTTTCTTAAATTATTGACCCCGGCGCCGTTTTTCAACTCCTGACAGCGATCAGTTGGGAGGGTGGTGTGTACTAAATGAAGGGAGGTGGAGAGGCTGGCCGGGGGGTGGGGTGGGGGGTGGGGAGTCCATACTTCTTTTCACCTTTCTGACAAACGCCCTTGTTCTTCTTCTCCCCCTGGAGGACTTTTGCTGAGGAATGGAGAAACCGGAGGGCGGCACCAGGAGGCGAGGGTATGGGGTGGGGGCGAGGGTGTAGGGGGGCTTAAAGTCTCGGCGTTACATCAAGTGAAACGGCTTGTTGGTGCACATGCAATAATGTACCTTAAAAAATTCATAGATGGAATTTGATTTCATCCCATTTTTAATCCCCCCCACCCCACCACCATTTATTATTAAGCAAATTCCAATGAATATTTAACATGCTAATCATATTAACGAGAAAGGGGTGTTAAGTCTTTCTTGCCACACAACAGATTTTGCCTAACCCGTGTTTACCCACACTAAATAAATAAATAAATAAATCCACTTCCGGCATGTAATTCGGTTCGTCCCGGCGAGAAGATCAGTGTGCGGAGCGCTCGTATTAAAAAGTAAATTCCTGCAATTGTTCACTTTGTGTGCTCTATTGAGTCGGGCTTTATTCGAGGCAAGCGGCGTTTCGAGGCAACCTTGGTTAGCAACAGCGAGGAATTGATTGCTGCATTTTCAATCCATTGACCTCAAATGAGACTTCCCCTCTGCAAAGCGATGCCGCTGCAGCCAGACGGCGGTGTCTATCTCAGACAAATGGGAGGATGTCAAAGGAATAGTTTGGATTTTTTCTTCCTTTTTTTTTTAAAAAAAAATCTTTCCCCTACTTCATCCTCGCCGCTCGTGTAGTGCGTGTAGGTTTCATTTTCACAGTCATCCATCCTTTTCCTCATTCCGGACATGCAGCTCCAGCTTGTCATCGACCAGTTCAATGCAATTAATGGAGGGCAAATCCGCAGCCCTCATTTACTGCAGACAAACCCCTCCCGTGTTTCTGCCGAAGCTCGCGTGACGCTGCAGCCGTCCATCACCGCGAGTGCGAGCGGTGGTCTTCGTAAAGGAGCAGCAGCAGGAGTCACTCCCGCCGCAGCACAGCTAAGCAAACACTAAAAGGGAGTTTGGCGATAAAAACTAAAGCCGCGTTTTGAAATGACCTGTCAGATTCACTATGGTAGACTGCTGCCGCATCATCTTAATGAACCGTGGGGTGTTTTGTGGTCTTGAATGAGGATTGTGGATTTGTCTTCCACTAATCGCATTGAATTGTACATGACAATCTGGAGCTGTGCCCAGTATGAAGAAAAGGCTTGACCACGGACGTCCGGGTGGCGTGGCGGTCTATTCCGTTGCCTACCAACACGAGGATCGCCGGTTCGAATCCCCGTGTTACCTCCGGCTTAGTCGGGCGTCCGTACAGACACAATTGGCCATGTCTGCGGGTGGGAAGCCGGATGAGGGTATGTGTCCTGTTCGCTGCACTATAGCGCCTCCTCTGGTCGGTCGGGCTTCCTGTTCGGGGGGGGGGCGTGATCTTCCCACACGCTACGTCCCCCTGGTGAAACTCCTCACTGTCAGGTGAAAGGAAGCGGCTGGCGACTCCACATGTATGGGAGGAGGTATGTGGTAGTCTGCAGCCCTCCCCGGATCAGCAGAGGGGGTGGAGCAGCGAGCGGGAGGGCTCAGAAGAGTGGGGCAATTGGCCATGTACGATTGGGGAGAAAATTCATTAAAAGTGTGAAACTGAAACTAGCTATGTAGAATTTAATACACTTTATTTGTCCTTCCTCTCCATTTAACCCATCCTAGCTGTGTAGCTAGGAGCAGTGGGCAGCCGCCGTGCAGCACCCGGGGTCCAACTCCAGTTATTTCTACCTACTGCCTTGCTCAGGGGCACAAACAGGACTTTCAACACTAAGCTACGTGTCTTTTTTGATGTACTACATCAGCAGTGAGTATAAAATAGAGATAAATTAAAAAAAAACTATTTATTTAAAGTCCCTTTGTCAAAGATACACACTGGCCCGCTAACTAGCTAACAATGCTGCCAGTCTTAGCATATATAATTACATTGCAATGTTCTTGTTCTTTTTTCATTTAACAGCCTGTTGACAACAGAGACAGCCACACAGAAGAGTTTATTTCTCATTTGTTGTCTTGCCCCGACCCCCCCCCCCCGCCCCAGCCTTGTGGATATACAGCAGAGAAAGGCCTGCAGCATTCAGCGAAGCTGCTTTCCTATAAACCCCTGACAAGCTGGGCTCAATTGATCTCCGAGGCGAGGCGATGTGTTTGTTTAGGCGGTGACATCCACCTACGGGGGGCGTATCACCTGCGTTTATATGCACAGGTTGGATCCTCGGGGAGTTGTCACGGGCTCTGGGTGTCTTTAATGAACTCGGACTGTTTGACGGACAGCCGGGTCACTGCGTGGCGGAGCAAACCGCGGAGAGATGCGCTGAGCTACTGTGTGTGACTGATTGGATACGTGCTTAATGAAGCGATACACACACACAGACACACACTGCATACACTGACAGATCTGTTGCAGGGTGGACAGATTGGGTATGTTAGCGTGCACGTTTGGGGAGTGTCGAGGGCGATTGCTGAGTGTGCGTCCATGTCTTCGTGTGTGTGCAAATGCAGAGACCACAGACTTTACATTTAAACAGGAGGTCCAACACAAGGGCGAGATAGAAACCACTCCGTGTGTGTGTGTGTGTGTGTGTGTGTGTGTGTGTGTGTGTGTGTGTGTGTGTGTGTGTGTGTGTGTGTGAACATCAGCGTACGCACGTTTTGGAGAAAGCTAGAAAGCAACATGTCAAAATGAGTTGGGGTTTTTTTGATGCAAAGCATTCTTTACCTATGACTAACACATAGAATGTTGTAGTTAAAATTATAATTGATGGCATCCGGGTAGCATGACTGTCTATTCCGTTGCCTACCAACACGGGGATCACCGGTTCGAATCCCCGTGTTACCTCCGGCTTGGTCGGGCGTCCCTACAGACACAATTGGCCGTGTCTGCGGGTGGGAAGCCGGATGTGGGTATGTGTCCTGGTCGCTGCACTATAGCGCCTCCTCTGGTGGGTCAGGGAGCCTGTTGGGGGGGGGGGAACTGGCGGGAATAACGTGATCCTCCCACGCGCTACCTCCCCCTGGTGAAAGAACTCACTGTCAGGTGAAAAGAAGCGGCTGGCGACTCCACATGCATCGGAGGAGACGTGGTAGTCTGCAGCCCTCCCCGGATCGGCAGAGGGGGTGGAACAGCGACCGGGACGGCTCGGAAGCGTGGGGTAATTGGCCAAGTACAATTAGGGAGAAAAAGGGGGGGAAATCCAAATATATATATATTCTTTTTGAAGTATGATTCTTTTATATCTTATTTGTGGGAAACTGGATTCCAGTATGCATATTTATCTTGTGTTTGGGTTTATTCTTATTTTGAAACATTATTATGAACATTAGTAGCTTCATTTTAGTATTTATTGCATCACACACACACACACACACACACACACACAGTATGACTGATACAACAAATCCACACAATGCATAAATCCATAATTGCCTATTCTCAACCGTAAATATCAAAATTGGGAATAAAACTGAATTTATGGAGCACTAAAGCAGATTTGGAGTGCATCTGCACCAGGAGGTGAGGAGTGCCTCATCTGTAGTATATGTACATGGCATGTAGCCTCCTGAGACCCAGGAAAAATAATGTTGTTGTTTTGTTTGTTGTACATAAATTAAGTGTTGGGGTAGTAAAACACACATTGCAAAGAAAAAGATATTAAAAATTACAACTTGATTTTGTTCAAATTTTACAACATGTCCACTATAACCCCCCCCCCCCACACACACGCACACATGTGACGTCATTTTAAAGGCACAGTTGTCTTTTGAAAATAGGGCTGAATACAGTGGCATGTGGGGGGCATGAGAGATATGAGCAAAAACGCTACGTCCACTACAGTGGACAAAAATGAATTGCTGGGTCTCAAGAGGACTTATACAACAACTTTACCAACACGTGTGTGCTGATGGAGAAGTTTCCTTCCACATAATGGTAACGCATACATAGCAGCGGTCTATGGCCTCTACAGATGCGCTGAATATAGAGCTGGCGACCACTGCGGCGGTGTAACTCTGATTAGAGAGTCACGGAGGCGGAGCTTCAGTTTGAGGATATTTATTGGAAGAAGAATGTGGTTATCGTGAAATACAATACAACATCTATATTAATAAACAATAATAGTACATGATCAATCATAATCCACATGCACACACATAAACATCATAACACATGCGTCGGCGTGAGGCACGGTGGCGGAAGGAACGTAGCTAGCGCCCAACTAAGCTAACCAGCGTAGCTAACAGCGTCTCACTAGCGGAGAGAAACAACAGCGACACTAAACAGATTCATATAAACAATATTTCCAAGTAAGTTACAGTTAATGATACGGGCACAAATGAAGACATAAATGCTCTACTTACATCTGTAACTGACACACGATTTCCCCGAAATGGAAGAGGCAAACTGTAGCTAGCTCACTAGCAGACAGGTGGACTGAGACAAGCTGGTTAGAACCGGAAATGAAAAGCTCTGTATTTCTTAAAGGGCCAGTAACCTCGCCAGTAAGCTGAAGTACGCGCACAATACCAGTTACACTAGCGGGAGCCAAACTAAACTCCTTCTTAACGAGGGCTTTCCTACAACATAAGAATACCAAAAAGGAGCGAGGAGGGGAGGGGGGGCAAACAAGCTCCCCGGGTACCACAAATCCATTTTATTTATTTATTTACTTACTTATTTGTTTGTTTATTTTTGACACAAGACAAACCTAGTTAGCTAAAACTAACCATTTCATGGTGAGCGCCGGTTTTGTTATTTTACTCTTTATATCGTATAACCGGATCCTACATGCCCCCATACATCCACCCAGGCGACAGTAGACACTGGAGGGGGGGAAACACATCTCCGGCGGCGCTAGACTTCGGGGAATCCACAGAGTAGCTCTCTAGCCCACAGCAATCCCCGACCGACCAGAGGAGGCGCTAGTGCAGCGACCAGGACACACATCCGGCTTCCCACCCGCAGACACGGCCAACTGTGTCTGCAGGGATGCCCGACCAAGCCGGAGGTAACACGAGGATTCGAACCAGCGATCCCCGTGTTGGTAGGTGACGGAATAGACCGCTACGCCACCCGGACACCCTGCAAAAATCCATAGTTGAATTAATGAATTACTTTCGTTCAGTGTCTCCTGAACTGGCTGGTCGTCACATAGACGTCCCTGCAAAGACTTCCTCAGAACTTTCCCTGTCTGCCTCACGTTCATGTGTCTGTTTATACTGACGTCATTCAGACACATGCGAGCATCAGGTATTTCATGATGAATGGTCCAACCTTGACATGGGCAAATACATATGTGGCGTGTTATGCAACATATACTTGCCATTCATTGTGTTTCTTGTAACACAACAATAAATAACTTGAATGAAGTAGTCCGACCTGATCATAGGAATGATGCGCCGTGCTCTGATTTGCTTCATGGTCACTGTTACAGCCCCCCCCCCTGCCCCCATAGGTGAATATTGATTGTTTAAAGTGTATTACTGTGCTGCTACTCAGGCCCTGTGGGCCTCAGATCTGGATCCTCCTCCCTGGTGCTGTTGGTTGGTGTATCTGGGGACCTCCAGCCAATCAGCCCGCCAGGGGGTATGTAAGATCTGAGGAGCTACACTTATGCCCCCCCCCCACCTTTTGGGGGTTTTTTTGGCCCGCTTTTTCCACCTCGGGGCATTCGTGTGTACTCTTACCTTCTACACTTTGCCCGGAAGCTCTGTAGGGGAGAGCTGCCATTTTTGCTTAACTCTCTTTTCTCCTGTGTTTTGTAGGGAGTCCGGTTTAGCATTGTAACCCCCTTCTCTTGTGGGCAGTCTCAGTATTGGGAATTTATTTCTAGTTAGGGATGTTTGGTTTGTTAGTTTGGCTTAGGCTCTCCCTGAAGATAAACTGCACTGCGAAGACTGGCAATAAAGGATTGGAAACTTGAACATACTGACTCCTCAAATCCTTCATCTGGTGTTAGGTTACTCCTCTTTTTCCCCGGACCAACTTGGGGTGGTAATTGTCACACAATAACATTCAATAGTGCACCTCTAATTGGATCTGTGCTGGCTCCTGCTCCCTCCTCCTCCATCTTTTCCCTTTCTGGTTCAGAGCCCTATTCACCTGTTTAGCCTGTAGAGTAAGTATTTAACAAACCATTTTAATTGCTGGGCTGGATATTAAATATGATATGCCTTATTGGCTATAATGTGAAAAAGAACTGATGAGTAGTCCAGAAGAAAATTGTTAAATTTACACGTTTATTTTACCCATTTACAAAGTTGATGACAATTTATTTATCCCCCCCCCCTTTTTTTTCTTCCCAATTGTATCCGGCCAATTACCCCACTCTTCTGAACCGTCCTGGTCGCTGCTCCACCCCTCCTGCTGATCCGGGGAGGGTTGCAGACTACCACATGCCTCTTCCGATACATGTGGAGTCGCCAGCTGCTTCTTTTCACCTGACAGTGAGGAGTTTCACCAGGGGGACGTAGCGCGTGGGAGGATCACGCTACCCCCCCGTTCCTCCTCCTCCTCCTCCCACCCGAACACGCGCCCCGGCCCACCAGAGGAGGCGCTAGTGCAGCGACCAGGACACATACCCGCATCCGGCTTCCCATCCGCAGACACGGCCAATTGTGTCTGTAGGGATGCCCGACCAAGCAGGAGGTAACACGAGGATTCAAACCGGCGATTCCTGTGTTGGTAGGCGACGGAATAGGCCGCTATGCTACCCGGGCGCCTAGGGTGACTATTTTCTAAACACCTTAGAGACATTTAGTATAAATGTTTGTGCACTGAGTCTGACTATTTAAACCTTTGAAATAGTCAAACCTGCAGTGGGTAGTGAAAACATTTGTTCTTTAGGTAGTTGGCAGCACCTAGCATGTAAGCAGGCCTGCCCACAGAAATGGCTGGGCCCCTGAAAAGGTCTAGTGAACAGGACCCCCCCCCCCAATCAGCTTTACACATATCAACATATGCGCATGCCCTCTCTCTCCTACTAAACACATATATGTAAACTGAGAGACCTGCTCAGTAACAGAGGCTACATAGACACACACACACACACACACCATAATAGACCCTTTTGACACACTTAAACACACCAAGGTCAACAAAGATCTGCTACACTTACACCACACATTTCTTAGTAGAAAATGTAATTTCTTACCTTATTGCTTCATCTTTCCCTCTTATGCAGCCGTCTTACTGGATGCAAAGTCCTTTATAACGTCTTTAAAGTCCACCTGTTTAGACAGTTCACACTCAATGGCAAGTATTGCCATTATTATTGCTTATATTGTTATTGCTGGCCTTCATGGGGCCCCCTGGCGGCTAGGCCGCATAAAGCTTTCCCCTTTTCCCCCCTTATGGGCAGCCCTGAATGTCAGCATGACAATGCACCTGCTCCCTGCTCACTCCTCTTTACTGTTCCTGCTCCTTCACCCCTGTCCTCATCATCACCTGCAGACTGCTGGAATAAATCCGTTATCTTGGTGCACATTTTTTGGCACACCTTCTCTGCACCATCGGCCACGGGTTTTGTCTTTCTAACAATGTTTTGGCAACAAGTGCTTGATACTTTTAACGACTGCTAGATACTTTTAACAACTACTAGATACGTTTAACTAGTGCTAGATACTTTTAACTTGTACTAGATACTTTTAAAGACTGCTAGATACTAGCTGCCCGAGTGCTAGATATTTTCAGTTGTGATGGAAACTGCTACCTGCTATTACAGACTGCACCAGCTGTGTCAATGCAGCTAAGATGATCTGTTGAATATATAATACCAGGGTTGTGGAAAAAGGACCGGCCCTCCAGGAAAATTCCCAAACTTTCTGATGGCCAGTCCGCGCCTTGTCTTAGCTGTGTCACTCCGTCCCTTACTGATTCTTGACTCATCTGAAAATTCAGCCACTCTTTCAATTAGTCTAAACTACAGTGTCCCCTGCTGCGAGGTGACGACCCGGACAAACCCAGTGTGCCGTCTATCAGGCAGGAAATAATTTGGCGTCAGTCATATTTTGATTTTGGTTCATAACAAGTGATGGTTGTGGTCGGGGAATTGATTTACAGTTGACACATTTTCTGTGTGTGTATGTGTGTGTGTGTGTGTGTGCAGGATACCAGATAAAGAAAAGGTCATGATTTGTGATGCAGTGATCAGTGTGTTTCCCAGTTTATAGGCATGTACCGCTGCTGGCAAGCAATACACCTGTGTGGGTATCATCTGATATGGCGGTGTTGGTGTTGTTCCCATGGCATCATAGTTGATGTTGCTCCAGGACCGTCACTGCAGCAGACCGATTATGTTGTTGTGATGTCGTGCCTCTGCAACACGGGGGAAAAGACCGTAAAAATACCAAAGGTAACCTAACGTAACCTCAGCCTAACCTTAACCTAACACTTAAGCTTACTCTAACCTTAACCGATAGCTAGCCCACAACCGAGTCCCCAGTCTTTCCCTGAGCCACAAAGGCACAACATCACAACAACATGACTGGTCAGTTGCAATGATGGTCCTGGACCAACATGAATTATGATGTCATGGGAACAACACCCACAAGGCGATACAGATGCACCCCCTGTATTCAGCTTGTTAAGCCCCGCTAGCAAACACACGGGACTGCCCACGTGCCGGATTTCGTTGTGAACTCCACCGGCGTCTCGTGTGTTTCGCAACACCTTTTAGCACATCTGTACCAGGGCTTTTCTTCTTCTCCAAAATGGCAGCCAGCTTGCACACCGGCTCATTGTTTCGGGGCCTGCTGACAGGGAAATGTAGAGCTTCTTCTTTTTTTTTTTTTTGTCTGAGGCAACTCGGCACCCGCTGCAGATTTGTAAACAGCGAGCTCCCAATTTGATTTGATGTAATCCTGTCCCAGTTCATTGTGAGGATGTGAAGCGGGGTAAAAGACGGAGCCGCGCTGCTTATCTCTGTGTCTGTGTGCTGCAGGCTCAGCTGGCAGTAGTATCAACGCACTATAGCGGTTGTGCTACTCAGCACTGGCCGCCGAGTTTGTACTGTGCGGAGATTACTCCTGTCATTTTCCAAAGTGTCATGCTGTTTGCTGTCTCAACACACATCAACGCACGTACACACGGACAGACACCCACACATGCATGCCTGCACGGGATGCACGTGCGCCAGCGCTGGCACGCGTACAAGCGGGTTCTGTGGTCCAGTTAACTTGGCTCCCGTCTCCTTTTGCGGTCGTGCGCTAAACCCCCCCAACCGCGTTGATGCTTCGTCTGCATCTTGTATGAAGTTTATTTGATCTAGTTTCACGTTATTATCAGAATATTCTTCTTGCATCCCAAGACGTGCACTGTTTCCAAGGCTCGGCGTTTTCGGTTTTTACCGATTTTCACCGAAAAATACCCAGATTTTTTTTAAAAGGAGCAGATCGGTTTAAACTGATTTTCACGGATCCAAGTTGTTCCTGCTCGTGTGAGGTTATGTAACAGTGCCCTCTTGTGGCGAAATTCGGCATGCTGGCTGGCTGGCTTTGAAAAATAAAAACCGAAAAGTCTGTGAATGTTCTCATTCATCCAGGTCATGGTTATCCAAAGGACCTGAATCAAGTGCAACTGGACCTGGTATATATCGAAAACCGAAAACGCTGAGCCTTGACTGTTTCACATAAATAACAGAACGTGTAAGCAAACAAAAAACAAATACTACGGATATTACATATACAGATGTAATAAAATTGTAAATAAGTTAAAAAAATGTAAATGTACGAAAATATACATATCTTACATAAGACAATGTGAATAAGTGGCTGCAGTGCATCAGTTTAATCACTCCCTTCAACATGTAGCGCTTCATCCACACAGGAACACTGAGGCCTGCTCAGAACCCAGAGTCTAATTTAACAGTGTGACGGGCTGAGGAACAAAAGAGTCCTGCAGTCTGTTCAGTCGAGCCTGTGGGGACGCTAAATCTTCTGTGTGATGGCAAACAGAAGATTTGTAGCACATCACCGCCACCACTCATCGTCCAGATTACATTAGAGCTCCAATCAAGAGGCAATGGGAATTGTCATGGTAACAGCATCCAACAAGCCGGGGGGGGGGGGGCTGGGTAAAAGCGAAATATGGCAATATAGTAAATGATCATGCAATGACGTCGTCTGACCTCTCTGGTCACGTGGGGGTATTCAGTCTTTGCACTGAAATGAGGAAGTGTGACCAAAACTGCCTCTTACCTCCTGGAAAAAAGTACCGTGGGTGTCAGAGCGTTCCTATCTTCAGCCAAAAACTCATGCATGTATTCATGACTCGGAGGCCTGACTACTGTAAGGCATTATTCTCGAGCCTTGCCAAAAATACAATAGGGCATCTCTTCAATTTACACAGACTGCTGCTGCATGAGTTTTACCTTGTGCCGGGGAGAGCGAGCTCATATTGCTTCTGGCTTCAAGGAAGTCTCTGCACTACTTCCCAGACAGTCTTAGCATAAGATTTTAATACTCTGACGCTGATTCTTAAATCATTCCATTGACTTGCTCCTGAATATTTCAATGACATGCTAGCAGAGTATGTTCATGCGAGAGCCCTCAGATCTGCAGACTCCCGTCTCTCGGCCCATCACAAACACAAAGACACAAAGACTTCTGTTAAGGCTGCTCTCAGCTCCTGTGGGTCCAGACCGTGAAAGGGTCTCCCCGTGGGCCCGAGAGCAACCAAATCAGCACAAGTAAATTTAAGCAATCATTAAAAGCATTCTCATCCTATCACCAAGTGGCAGCTTTAATCGATGCTGCTTATTCTTTTCCCTGCCCCCCCCTCCTCCATCTTTGCTTATTTCATCTTAATCCATTTAAGTTATTTTACTGTTGCCGCTCAGCTTTTGTCTTGTTGTATTCTGGCGTGTGCTTGAAACTTGCTCATGTGAAACATTCTGCGTTGCATCCTGACAAGCACAACGTGCTATATAGTAAATAAAATTTGACTGATGACTTAAAGTTTGTTTTAAGCAGTGCTTAACCCATAGGAAGACATACACAATGCCGCTGTTTCAGGCATTGAGATCCCTGCTCTTTATCTTGGATGAGTTGGGGGTTTTTGTTTTTTGAGTTTTTTTGAGATCATCTTTCAATCATTTGATGCTGAGAGGTTGATGAAACGAAACCCCTGAGATAAATGCGTGAGATAAATGAGATGTTAGTACACGTCCCCATGCCACTCTTACCGCCACTCCCAGTACCGGTGTGGGAAGATGGCAGCGTGAACTTACGTTTGCGGCGGCCTCACCCAGTACCGTCCATGCAGTGTCTTTGTCCACATCTGCATCTAAGTTTGTGTTTTCGTTTGATGGCTGGGAGAGCTGGCGCTGGATCAGCTGGGAGAGCTTGGTCTGCCGTGTCCTGTGGGCCCAGGGACCGCGGTCCTGCCCGGAGCTGCGACTGAAGGAGGTAACAGCGAGGGCGGTCTGACAGGACGTGGAAGCGGGGCAGGCTAAGCTAACTGCTAGCCCATGCAGACCGGCAGTTCCAATAACACCGGGGGGGGCGGCCTCGCCGAGTGTGTTTTTGGTGTTGTGGCGTGGAGTGTGGGGAGGTGTGTCGAAGGTGGTCTGGCTGGGAGAGCTGGCGTTGGATCGGCTGGGGGAGCCTGGTCTGTTGCGTCCGGTGGGCCCGGCGCTGCGCCCGAGGAGGAAACACCGAGGGCGGTTTGACAGGACGCGGAAGTGGGACAGGCTAAGCTAACTGCTAGCCCATGCAGACCGGCAGTTCCGACAGTCATCCTGGCGTTCGCTCTCTTGGACAGTTGCATATATGTACATACCAAAATTATAATATGGGCTCATAATGACATCTGTCATCAGCTCAACTAAATTGCACCAATGAAATAACTTTCCTAATGACTAACTTGAAAAATCGCCAGCGTTTAAGTTCCCGTCGGCATACTGAGTACTGAGTATAGCTGAGTATAGCTGAGTACGAGCATCGTGCGAGTTATCCAGAGTTTGCCAGCTAAATCGCCTGCCATGCTAACGTGCAAAGTCCGCCTGACATCATTGCACAACCTAAAGAATTAATGGGCTGCACTTAGCGTTGCCGCTGAAAAAGCAGCACATTTCCGGTGTTGAAGGATTGAGAATTTTCCTTTTTATTTCATTTAATCTACCGGTGTTTAAGTAGCAGTGCCCTCTGGTGGCCTGGCGGTGCGCAGGTGCAGGGAATGAAACGACAAATACATGTTCCTGACTCCTGATATCCCCATGCATGCAATTTCATACTGCTAACACGGTATAACGAATCTTAATTATAGATTCTAAGCCAGTGAAGTCAAAAGCAATGTGAGTAAGATCACGTCTTTAAATTTGCTCCCCTCGAGGCAGGTACAGTAAGTGCACTCTCAGTATACATAGTACATACACATGCATGCATGCATGCATAATGGCTTCTTGTAACTGGGACAAACTGTGTTGCACAAAGGCTTGAGTCGTTTTACAATTCCTTTGACATGCTCCTTCCCTCTGGATATGCGTCTTTGGGAAACAGTCTCCTTTTTCAACAAGAGCTTCTTTTACTTCTCTGCTCTCACCAACTCACAGATCGTCTGCAGGACCGACATCCGGCACGCGTACTGACGCCATGATCCCCAGAAAGTTAGCTGATGTATTTTACTGGATGACCCTGTCGGAAATAATCTAATGCCCCACCTTTAAAGGACAGTGTCGACTAGTGCGTTTAAATAGTCTGGAAGGTTTCCTTACTTCTCTCTGTCTCCATCTGTTTCCGCCATTTTTCTTTCTCTGCCGTTCTTATTAATGACTCCACCTATATCCCGTCTACGTCTGTCTGTCTCCATCGATCTCTCCGGCTACGCATCCACCCATCTAATTATTTATGTCCATTTCAGGAGGTCCTCTATAATCCAGATGAACCCAGTAAGCCCTTTTCTTTCTTCACCTCTGTTAAAGGACCACCCCCCTCTCTCTCACTCTCTCATGGCCAGAGGGTTTAACCCGTCCCCCGGTATACGGAGGTCCGCGGTGGCCTCCCGTGTCCTGCTGTCCTTTACTGTATCAACACAACACAGCTGTGTGTCTGCGTACACCCACCTCCCCTGGCACACCCACCCGCACGCCTCTGCACCACTTGTCTGCCAATCACCTGCCAGCCCACCAGCTCTGGCACACACCTGTAGCCCGTCCCCTCATTAGTCCCTCCAGCGCTTATACCAGTTTACCGTTCTCTCTCCTTCTTTGGTGGCTCCTGACAGTGACAAATCTCCGCCACGCCAGCTTAACAACACCCTTTTCCCTCCGCTCCCCCAGCGCCTGTCTCGGCAGAGAGCATATTTCATTCTGCCAGCGCTAACTTATCTGGGTCAGGACCAAACACGCATACGTCTGATGAATCGGCCAGGTCCGGGGACCTCATGACGAAAACGCATCATTTCCAATTACAGCTAACACAGGCTGCGGGGGTCGATGTTGCCGGGGGGCCGCCATTGCCTCCACCTCCACCCCTTTTGGTCCCGTTGAAGCACGGCCGAAAGCTGTGCCCAGTCTCGGTCACCCGGGGAACCGCGTCAGCATGGCCCCCTTGTCGGTGAAAGCCAATGAGACGCCCGTTCAAAGATTTATTTTTTGGCAGCAAGTTGAACTTTCAGACGTGTTGGTTGGCGAGCTTTCACAACATACGCTGCCTGTAACGGCAGGTGACGTCCAGCCCGAGGCTTGCACGGATTCACACTGACGATGTTTACTACACGAGCCACATCGCAGGGATGTTTTCATTCTGTCATCTACCGTGCCTCTAGTTTCACATTTTCCAAATAAAAACTAAAACAACTGAAATGATAAATGTGCACGTTTCATCCCCCAGCCCTTAGTAAACTGGTAGGGGGTGGGTGGGATGGGGGGGGGTGAAATGTGCATTTCCATACATTATTTTGTACACGTTTAATCAAGTAAGCAACTTCTATTCCTGGCACAGCTCTACGACGATGCCAGTTTAGATCAGTATTTCCCAACTGTGTCCTCAAGGACCCACCGTCCTGCGGCTTTTCACGGTAACCCTGCAGAGGTAGGCCTGCTTGTGCTGATTCAACCATCCGTCCGTCCATCTGCCCATTATCCAGACCGCTTTCCCCTACTCAGGGTCGCGGGGGTGCTGGAGCCTATCTCAGCAGTCATTGGGTGGCAGGGGGGGACAGGGATGGGGGCCAGGGGGGGCCACGGCCCTCATTGGTCAGAGCACGGCCCCCCCGCTGGCCCCCCTTCCCCTGTCCCGAGTGGGTAAAAAAATAAAAACGCCTGCACAGGAACAGTCAAATGGAAGCTGAAATACAGGCATTATTATTATTAGCCCATCATTATTAAGTCTTGTCCTTTGCCACTAAAGTTATGAGCCCAATGGGCTATTTTCAAGGGACCACCCACTGAGCCGCACGGAATGTTCAGTGTATCAACAGCTTGGCACACAGCGCGACACTCAAGCGCAGCGCACTCTGACAAGCACTTGGAGGCTAGGATACTAAATAGTAGTTTTGACAAGTGCCACCCTAATTAAATGGCTGGCCCCAGCTGCCCCCCCTCTAGTAAAAAAAGTCCTGGCTACGCCCCTGGGCGGGGAGACAGGCCACCATCACAGAGCCCACACACACACACACACACACACACACACATTCATTCATTCCTAGGGGCGGTTTAGTACGGCCGGTTCACCTGACCTACATGTCTTTGGACTGTGGGAGGAAACCGGAGCTCCCTTAGGAAACCCACAGACACGGGGAGAACATGCAAACTCCACACAGAGGACGACCCGGGACGACCCCCATGGTTGGACTACCCCGGGGCTCGAACCCAGAACCTTCTTGCTGTGAGGCGACCGCGCTAACCACTGCGCCCCCGTGCCGCCCTTATTCAACCAATTAGCACTTAATGAAGTCCGGTTTGGCACACATGACGTAATAGAGCGATACGGTAGGTAGAAGAACTGTGAACAGGCCTGCGTGCGGGGTAACAATGAAAATCTGCAGGGCAGCGGGTACTTGAGGACTTGGTTGGGTACTTGAGGACTTGGTTGGGTACTGCGGACGTAGAGAGACTCGTCGCCGCCGGTGTATCAGTTTGAACAGTCCATTTTCTTCTTCAATCAAGGGGTCTTTAAACAGAGCCGCACCACAAACCAGAGCGCAGGGGTCACAATATCCCCCCCGGAATCTTCTATTTGTCCCGTAATAAAACACCATTTTACGCCCCTCGGAACCGCTGACATTTGCTCCATCTGCGGCATCCAGCAAACCACCACGACACTCTGGAAAATGGGAGCAGCTTCTCGTGTCTTCCGGAGACCGCGAGGCGGAAATCTGTTGGGCCCACCGCGCAAATCCGGTTTCCCCAGAAACCCCCTTTCATCAATGAGTTTCTCATCTTTCATCTTCTTCTATTTTCTTCTCTCCGCTTGTGGGAGAGGACAATATGCTTACGTCGCCTGTTTTTCGTTTACTTTCAACACCCAACCTTATATCCACCCCACCCTCCCCCCCCACCCCCGAGGAGTCCCGCGCATGAGCTTTTTCCTCCTCATCTCTTTTCATCGCCGTTGTGAGGGAAATATTACCCCCGGCTCTCCCCTCTTAACTGTGGGGTAGATGTCTGCCAGCTCGACAGAGGCTTTACCGGTGTTGCCCCACTGTAAATATTGGGCTTTGTGTGAGACGATCTCGGAGGCGACCAGCCGAGAGCCAGAGGGCGAACATGCAAGCCCAGATTAACTCGTCCGGGTGCCTTGAGTTCCTGCAGCCGGCCCGGCTCCGCTCCCCCTGCCATGTGCACGATGCCTCCTCCTCCTCTTCCAGTCTGAGTGAATGTAGAGGAGGGGCCGTTTGCAGGCGTGTCAGTCAGGAAAATGTAACGAGGAAACGCACGACGGAGGTCTCGCGGCGGCGGCACAAGAGCGCTACACAACGCTTAATAGTTCCTCTCGGACAGAACAACACAACGTTGTTTTTAAGAGGTTCGGGGTGCAGCGCAGTTACCCTTCTTGAAATTGAAAGGCGCGCCCCAGTTGTTTTATTTTTTTTTCTCTTTCTTTCTTTCCGCCATTGTGATGCAGCCTTGCTGAATTATAGTGTGTCCGCGGTCTCCCCGCGGGTAAGAGTGAGCGTTCAACACGCCTCGACTGTTGTGAGGAAAACACAACTGACATACAGCCGCTGAACTGAGCGTGCGTGAGACACGCACACACGTGTGTGCGTGTGCACATGTCTGTGTGCATGTTTGCATGTCTGTGTGTACGTGTGTGCATGTCTGTGTGTGTACGTGTGTGCATGTCTGTGTGTGTACGTGCGTGCGTGCAAGTGTGTGTGTGTGCACATATCAGTGTGCATGTGTGCGTTTGCATGTCTGTGTGTGTGCATGTGTACATGTGTGTGCATATATGTGTGCGTGCAAGCATGCGTGTGTGTGCGTGTGCACATGTCTGTGTGCGTGTGTGCATGTGTGTGTGTGATAAATCCAATGACAATAATGCCACAGGACAATAACACTCCTCAATAAGTCCTGCATTCAAATTAAATTAAATTCCTCTCTACAACCCCACAGAAACAATATGCATATAATGTAGAAAAAGCTAAATCACTTAAATGTCTTGGCCCCACACTGTTGTAAAATTATATATATATATATAAATTAAAGTCCGTTTAATAATTGTTTCAACTGCTCACTGCATTCAACCCTGAAATGAAAGGCTGTTGTTGTAATGGAAAGATGTGTCACTCTGCAGGTAACACAACTACTATACGGCCAGGTCACCTTGTCCCATGTCGAGTCAGTGTGTCTGATCTGGGTTGAGAAATCGCAGTTAAATGTCGTACCCAGCAGGGGGGAAATGCAGCCTGCGCCCATGAAGAGTTATTGTTGTTTGTTTGTTTGTTTGTTTGTGTGTGTGTTTGTTTTGCACATTGCAGCATGAAGCTGCTGCAGGGGGAGCACGTGGACGGTGTTGTGAGGTGTTAATTAAAGCGCAGGCTGACATTTCACCGCTTTGTGCAGACCACGAGCACCCAGCAAAACTCCCTTACACGTGGAGCAACTTAAACACGTTCAATTGGGAGGGTGTACGCGCGCGCGTGCGCACACACACACACACACACGCGCGTGTTCCCTTGTCATTGTATTCATCACAAGTGACAGGTGCACGCTTTGTAATTAGGAGCTGCTTTGAAAAGATCTGCCCACCTCATCCTTTGGAAATATGCTAATGCACGGCGTGTCATAATGAGAAACCCGTTCACAATAGAAACTCGAAGTCTCCTCGTCCCCGCAGGAAGGAATAATACCTGCCTTCATTAATTATTACTTAATGAAATAGAAAATCACTCTGGGTGCTCTTTGACTGACAGCCAGTCTGTCTTGTAAATGAGGAAAGTCCCTTAAACGTATACCAGCCTTACAGTACAATGAGCCACAGAGTAATTGGCAATTTACCTCCCCGCTCAATAGCCAGCCAGTGTTCGTTGGAGGAGGTATTACTATTTTTTTTTCTTTCTTTCTTTCTTTTTTTTTTTATACATTCAGATTAATTTCCTAAAAGCCCACCTTTTAAAAAGTGTCCGGCTTTCAAATCAAGTGATGTGATTTAAGGGGGGAAAGTGCTGGTCTTGAAGTTTTCTGAAGGGGCTTGGAAGATCAGAGAGAGAGAGAAAGAGAGAGAGAGAGAGGTAGCCAGAGATGAGAGCTGAGAGGTAGACAGAGATGAGAGAGAGGTAGCCAGATGAGAGAAACAGAGATGAGAGAGGGGGGGGCGAGAGAGAGAGAGAGGTAGCCAGAGATGAGAGCTGAGTGGTAGACAGAGATGAGAGAGGGAGGTAGAGAGAGAGAGAGAGAGAGAGAGAGAGAGAGAGAGAGGTAGACAGAGATGAGAGAGGTAGCCAGATGAGAGAAACAGAGATGAGAGAGAGGGGGGGGGAGCGAGAGAGAGAGGTAGCCAGAGATGAGAGCTGAGTGGTAGACAGAGATGAGAGAGGGAGGGAGACAGAGATGAGAGGCAGGGAGGGAGGGAGAGAGAGAGACAGAGAGAGAGAAGTAGACAGAGATGAGAGAGAGAGGTAGACAGAGATGAGAGAGGTAGACAGAGATGAGAGAGAGAGGTAGACAGAGATGAGAGAGAGAGGTAGACAGAGATGAGAGAGGTAGACAGAGATGAGAGAGAGAGGTATACAGAGATGAGAGAGAGAACGAGAAAGAGAGGTAGACAGAGATGACAGAGAAAGAGAAAGAGAGGTAGACAGAGATGAGAGGGGGAGAGAGAGAGGTAGACAGAGATGAGAGAGAGAGAGCGAAAGAGAGGTAGACAGATGAGAGAGAGAGGTAGACAGAGATGAGAGGGGAGGGTGGGTATAGGGAAACAAGGCAGGTCGAGAGGGAGAGGAAAAGATAGAGAAGGGGAGAGAGAGAGAGAGAGAGAGAGAGGAGCCGGGGGCATTAACATCGCGTGAGGTAAATTTGCTTAGCAGGTGCTTCTGTCCGGGTCTCCGCTACTGAAAAAGGCCATCAGTCAAGCCAGACCCGCATCTCCATTTCATCTAATACACCTCCCTGGACCACACGTGGTCCTCCCCGGCGGCCGCCGTGCGCGCGCATTGATATTCAACACACATCTCACCAGTATGGATGTGGCAGACTCCGTAATGTGAGCGGCTTGGACATCGGTCATCCCAAGTCCGAACCCTCGCAGTTAGCTCCGTTTCCCTTATATGCTGTTAACTGGGGAATTCTGTCCGCTCAGCTTCCTATGATACCATCCCTGTTATTCACACGCGGCGGTCTCGGGCGGCGGAGAGGGAGCGCGAGATCAGAAACAAAACAGGTGGCTTGGAAACGTGAGCGGCGGGTGACTCAGCGGCACGCGGGAGGAGGGTTGGTGTTAATTCAGAGGGGCGCGTTATAGCGGCACTCCTCCGTTGTCCACACTGAAAGGTGGAGGTTGCGTGGTAGTGGATGCGGACTGTATAAACAGAGAAGGCGTAGCCAGTGGATGTGGACGGTTAGGTTTGTGAGTAACAGGAAGTCAGCCTTGCAGACTTTGTTTTAGGTGGCTGTCAGCGGCCTGAATGCAAATTCGTGGCTTCGAACACAGGCTCTTTAGAAACATGTGGGTCACGTGGAAGACGCCTCGTCCATGCTTCCGGTGCGGGAAGATGGCGACGCGAACTTACGTTTGCGGCGGCCTCACCCTGCACCGTCCACGTAGGGTCTTTGTCCACGTCTAAGTGTGTCTTCGTTTGATGGCTGGGAGAGCTGGCGCTGGATCGGCTGGGAGAGCTTGGTCCGCTGCGCCCAGGGACCACGGCCCTGCCCGGAGCTGTGCTCAGAGAGGAAGGGTCGAGGGCGGTCTGACAGGACGCGGAAGCGGGGCAGGCTAAGCTAACTGCTAGCCCATGCACACCGGCAGTTCTGATTACACCAAGGGCGGTCTGGCGGCAGCGGCCTCGCCTGGCGTTGGCTGTGTTTTTGGTGTCGTCGTGTGGAGTGTGGGGAGGTGTGTTGAGGGTGTCTGGCTGAGAGAGCTGGTGTTGGATTGGCTGGGGGAGCTTGGTCTGCTGCGTCCAGTGGGCCCAGGGACCACGGCCCTGCCAAGAGTTGCGCCCGAAGAGGAAACACCGAGGGCGGTCTGACAGGACGCGGAAGCGGGGCAGGCTAAGCTAACTGCTAGCCCATGCAGACCGGCAGTTCCGACAGTCATCCTGGCTGGCCTTCGCTCTCTTGGACAGTGAAAAAAAAATTTTTTTTTTGATATGTTGGATATGTGTGTTCTTGTAGCTTGGATATGTGGTTTTGTCTTCGTGTTGTTGCACTGCTATGAGCTGGGGGGGGGGGTATGTCATGTCATGTCATTTCATGTATGCAAGTGCATGAAATGAAATGACATGACAAATAAATGTCCCTGACTCCATGTCCATGTACATGCTGAGGGTCTTGCAGAGTGGTCCTTTGTCTCAGGAGGATATAGGGACGTTGTTAAACACAGCGCCTCTTTGTTGTTGTTGTTGTTGTTGTTGTCATCGTTGTTAGTCAACAGAAGCAGAACACCATGCCTCACAACATATAAACACGCCTCCATTTCCACACACACGCCTCGAGTTGTCCTGATCGTGCCGCAGTGCAGAGAGACGGACGGACTCCAGACTGAGAGAGGACGAGTTCGGTGAGTCCTGTACGTTACAGTACGACGCCGTCTCTCGCAGACCCACGCCGGCCGGCTGGAGGAGCAGCGCACTGCGCCCTCCACACGTCACACCTTGTCCTTGCTCCGCTCCCCGCCGTTCTTCCGCTGCAGGTGAGGCGCCCCGGCAGTCACCCCCTGACCGGGAATCGAAACCTCAGTAATTACCGGAAGCCTTCGAGGAGAGTGGACGGAGCGGACCGCAGCACCCGCCGTGCACGTGTGCCCCGCAGCCCCGGCCACTCCCCAGCACTTACCGCCATTCCTGCAAGGAGGAGGGGAAACTTCTCAAAGTGCACTGTGATTAAAAGCAAGATCCGGAGGGGTGTGTTTGTGTGTGTGTGTGTGTGTGTGTGTGTGTGTGTTAGCGGGAGGGAGTAGGCTGTTATATCCCCGCTATAGTCTCTGTAATGCTGAGGTGAGTCTGTTGCCCTAATTAGCTCAGGCTTTCTTCTCCCTCTCTCTGGTGGAGTCATTAATGTCGGAGAGGAGCATTTTTCTCTCATTTGAACGGGTAAATAATGGAACCAGAGTGACAGTTGTGTGTGTGGGGGGGGGGTGAAGGGGGTAGTCACAACTTTTTAAAACAGCAGGAAGGTGGCAATTAACAGGATCTGACAACCAGAGGGACACACACACACACACACACACACACACAACCAACCACACACATACACCAATTCTCATACATGCACACGTAAATAACACACACACACACCATATTTACACAAGTGTAGAGCACGGCATGCATCAGAAATTAGTATGCCGAGTACACAACTTGTGTTTTAAGCATGTGCAAGCACACGCTGCGAACATCAGAAAAGTACATTTGTGTAATCGAAATGAATATGAGTACACAATGCATATCACGGAGTCATTAAGGCTTGCACAAAAGCCGTTCATCCTCTGCTAAGTTGGACAGTTTATCAAATGTGGATGTCCGACGGTCTGCTATCCAGATCTCATGTTTGACTTTCTACCAGTGGCGGCTGGTGCTAAATATTTTTTTTGGGGGGGGGGGGCGCAATTTACCTTGAACAGCACACCTGACAGCTGCTTTCATGTCCACAGTTATTAAGAAGGACAATGTAGCCTATAGATTTTATCAGGGTTCGTAGACGGTGGGTGATTGACAGTCGAGACGAGGCGTGGTGGTGGTGGGTGGGAACATGATTGACAGCCACGAGAATTGTCCAATCACATTAGATCAAAAAACATTCAAACAATACCAGTTCGCTGCCAATAGTGGGAGTGGGTGGGGCGCACACAACTGCGCCCCATGGAAATTCTGAAGAGACCAATCAGACAGCAGCCTCAGGTCACCTGCTCGCCACAAGTTTGGGGGCTTACATAAGGTATCATTTGTCCGGCGCCCCTCACCCAGGAGGTATATGTATTCAGACAGGAACCAACCAAACACCATGTGGAACCAATATTTAATGGCTGCTGACAGATTGAAAACGCTTTTATTTCATAATTATTTGCATATTACAACTAAATTATAGCTAACATATTTAAGTAGATTTTCCTCGCTTGATATTTGAAGGGGGCGGCGCCCCGGCGCCCTCTACTGACCAGCCGCCGCTGCGTTCTACCGCTTGATTTAAAGCGTCACCCGTTTGCCATTCACAACCTCGTGCGTCCTGTTAACCGGCTGCCCCTCCGTTCAGCTGGCAAACGGGCGCATTAATTGTTCGGATGCTGCTCGCCTCCCTAAACGTAATGCTGCCAACGAATCTGCGCCCGCGAAAACACTCATCAGGAAGATGAACCGTTAGAGAGCGAGGTAAGCGGGCCCCTTATTTAGTATGGCTGAGCGGCTGGAGAAGACTGATGAGAAAAGTTTATTTTCCACACGCACAAAAAAAATCACTGAAAACTTACCCGCTGAACTGGAAATATCTCAACTGCCGCGGAATTCCCGAAGCCTCGTGGTGGAATGTGAGCCCACGTGCCGGGCGTTGCGCGACATGTCAGTGTGACGAGCTGTTTATATGGTGGGGGAGGGGGAGAGGGGGGGGGTCTCCTGCACACCAGCGCTCTTTAAGTGTATTTGCGAGGCAACAGGTCTCGATCGTTGGACACGGTCCAGCTCGCGCGAGGGCCTGATGAAACCATTCTGATGAGTAAAGGCGCGCGTTAAAACAACAGCTCGCTCGGTCGTTATCTACTGGGCTAATTAGCGTGATTAGAGTTTTTTTGCAATCACGTTGCATTTTGAAGTATTTAAGTCGGGATCGGGATCCGATAAAGCCAGAGAGGCAACACGGCAAATGCAATAAACTCTTCTTCTTTTTTTAGCATGAAGGACGTCGGGCTCTTATTAGCGTGCATTATATTCAATTACAATGTAATAAAGCTGATGAAATGCTAATTGAGGCGGTGCAGGATCGGTAACCAGTCACACCAACAGCTGATACATCATGAAGGAGTAATCAGCTGCTGATTGATTATGTACAAATGGGTCTTGGTCGTTTATTAATAGATTGTTTATTTCTCTTCGACGTGTCCAAGACAAAGCCTATGATCACAGGGGGCGTCCGGGTTTTCTGTTGCCTACTGACACGGGGATCGCCGGTTCAAATCCCCATGTTACACCTCCGGCCAGTTGTGGGTATGTGTCCTGGTCGCTGCACTAGCGCCTCCTCTGGTCGGTCTGTCGGGGCGCCTGTTCGGGGGGGAACTGGGGGGAACGGCGTGATCCTCCCACGCGCTACGTCCCCCTGGCGAAACTCCTCACTGTCAGGTGAAAAGAAGCGGCTGGCGACTCCACGTGTATCGGAGGAAGCATGTGGTAGTCTGCAGCCCTCCTCGGATTGGCAGAGAGGGTGGAGCAGAGAGCGGGGTAATTGGCCGGATACAACTGAGGAGAAAAAAAAGGGGGGGGGGATCCTCCTCAAAAAAGGATATGATGATAGATTTCAGAACTCGTGCTTCAATCTATGAGACCAGGCTCGCGAGAGAGCAGGCGGTGGACTGGGCAGGAAGCCACGGGGTATCTTGGGGCGGTTGTAGACACTCCGTTGACCTTTTAGGAGAATTGGGAGGCGGTGTGTAAAAAGGGACATCAGCGTTTGTTTTGTCTCGGGAAGCGGTCCTGTTTTCACATGGGCTGGTAAGGTGATAGGTGAGTCTCGACTCAGCCTATCAGCTGCAGCGTGAGGCGAGCTCTGCTCCTCAGGACTGCTCCCATCCCTTGCAGAGCAAATGTCAGCTGCTCTGCTCCTCCTGCCGGTTTGTGGCCCCTAGGTGGAGAACAGACTGTTACAGAAATGCTTTTGGACCTGCAGCCACTGCACTACTGAACAAAGCTGGCACCAGATGATGCACTTCATCCATGCTTAAGCTTTTGAGAGAGAGAGACAGAGAGAGAGAGAGAGAGAGAGAGAGAGAGAGAGAGAGTACCAGGTTTTTGTATCCTAATGAGGACCAAATGTACCCATCAAGACACACAAATCTGGGGCGTCCGGGTAGAGCGGCGGTCTGTTCCGTTGCCAACCAACACGGGGGTCACCGGTTCGAATCCCTGTGTTGCCTCCGGCTTGGTCGGGGGTCCCTCCAGACACAAATGGCCGTGTCTGTGGGTGGGAAGCCGGATGTGGGTATGTGTCCTGGTCGCTGCACTAGCTGATCGGTCGGGGCGCCTGTTCGGGGAGGTTGAGGGGGAGCTGGGGGAATAGCGTGATCCTCCCACGTGCTACGTCCCCCTGGCGAAACTCCTCACTGTCAGGTGAAAAGAAGCGGCTGGCGACTCCACATGTATCGGAGGAGGCACGTGGTAGTCTGCAGCCCTCCTTGGATCGGCAGAGGGGGGTGCAGCGACCGGGAAGGCTCGGAAGAGTGGGGTGCTTGGCCGGATACAATTGGGGAGAAAGGGGGGGGATTAGGTTAAGGGAAGGGTTAAGGTCAGGCATGTAGTTATGATGGTTAAGGTTAACGGCTAGAGAATGAATGTAGTCAGTGAGGGGTCCCCACAAGTATAGGGTGACACGGTGTGTGTGTTTGTGTGTGTGTGTGTGTGTGTGTAGAAGCATTTTTCTCTGATACTATTTTTGATACTATGTGACGATACTTGTTTAAATGTATCTTGTTTTGATGTCTTTTGAAGCTGCATCTCTGTGATGTCGTGTTGTTAACTCCGGGATGCTGAATCTCCTGTCAGTACAACAAATGTACCCTTGGGTACCAATAAAGAAACCTTAAACCTTGAAGTGAGCAATACTACATCATCAGAGGTGCATTATTGATTTTTGTAAGCACTTGAAAAAAGGTTATGCATCATGTTAACTCATACTCATTAGTATGGCAGTAACTTAAATTAATAATAAGTGTTTGGTAATGGATTCATATACCCCCTGATAAGTAATCTATGCCTTTTTTATGGTACCTGATTGAAAATTACGAGTTTTCAACACCAGTCCATCTTAAATTTAGCAGAGATGACGTACCATTCGTAGCCACTGCCAGCCTGTGTAGACTACATGGGTGTCCAGCCTGATTGTGTGGGGATGTACTCCGAGATTCTCTCTAGGGTGCAAGTTAAATATTGCAGTCATTCGTTCGTAACAAAACGCAGTTATTTTAAAAGCACAATTTCATCGTCGCGTGTGTTTCCAAACCCCCACAATGCATTGCTCCTTTTCCATCAATTGAAATAATTCCTCTTTTCCAGAGGACTCCTTCCCCTCCATGTCCCCCTGGTGTATAAGTTAATTTCATGTCCAGGTATTAAACTGATTCATGCTCGTGACTCTTAACATAATCTGGGATGGTGGAAATTAAATACTCGAGCATCTCAGTCTGAAGAGACACACTTCGGCAGAACGAGTGTCACCTGGAGGGAAAGAAAGAGGGCAAATGGAAAATGAGAGAGGGAGAGAGAAGAAGGGATATGGAGGCTGAGCCAGAGGGAAGACAAAGGAGAGGAGAGTGGAGTTGGAGGGGGGGGGCGGATTTTTGGACAAGATGGGACTGCCTGATTGGAAAATGAATCGGTGACAAAACGCCACAGCTTGGAGCTAAGATTAGTAATCCATCTGTCTTGAATGAAATATTCAAATACACACTGCAGAGAGGGGACCTATTACTACAAGGATGGATGTGGTGAATGGGTGAAACTGTGACAGCCTCTTTAGATCCAGAGGAGACTTGACACTCATTAACACTGTTGGAGTTCGTGGAGCTCATGAAGCCTCCGACTGCCATGGACAGGTTTTTTTTTGAAGGGATTGAGAATCATATTTCATGATATATATCATTCATCTTATCGGTATTTGTCAATGATTGCTTAAAAATGTTTCATCAGTATTGGTGCAGATATCAACATTTTGCCAGATGTGATGATGGTCATTTCTATGCCCGCTTCATCATTTCTACGCCCGCTTCGACAAGGACAGTACTGACCCAGCCACAAAATCCCTACCCATCCAGAAAACCAGGTGCTCACTCTTTCAGTCACAGAGGTCAGAGAATCACTGTGCAGAGTGAACACACAGAAGGCTGCTGGACCGGACAACATACCGGGTCGGGTCCTCCGGGAAAGCTCCGACCAGCTGGCTGAGGTCTTCACAACTATGTTTAACCTCTCACTGTCCCAATCCATAGTCTCAGCATGCCTTAAGACCACCTCTATCATTCCTGTCCCCAAGAAATCAACACCGACATGTCTGAATGACTACTGATAGCACTCACCTCCACTGCCATGAAGCGCTTTGAGAGACTGGTTCTGGCTCACATCAAAAACAACCCCCACATTCGACTCACATCAGTTCGCCTACCATCCCAAAAGGTCTACGGAGGACGCCATTGCGACTGCCTTGCACTTTGCTCTGATCCACCCTGAACTTAACAACACATACATCCGGATGCTTTTCATAGATTACAGCTCTGCCTTCAACACTATCATCCCCGCCAAACTAACCACCAAACTCCTCTCCCTTTGCCTAGACCCCTCCCTCTCTAACTGGATACTGGACTTCATGACCAACAGACCTCAGTCTGTTAGGTTAGGTGACCACACCTCCTCCACCCTGATCCTCAGCACAGGTGCCCCTCAAGGCTGTGTTCTGAGCCCCCTTCTTTTCTCCCTCTTTACCCACGACTGCCTGCCATATCACCCCTCAAATGTAATAGTTTAAGTTTGCGGATCACACCACAGTCATAAGCCATATCACCAATAATGATGAGACGGCCTACAGGGACAAGATCCAGCACCTCACGTCATGGTGCACCACCAACAATCTTGTCCTCAATGTGCAGAAGATGAAGGAGCTGATTGTGGACTTCAGGAGGTCTAGAAGCTGCAGCAACTCCCCCATACACATCAGTGGGGTGGAAGTGGAGCATCTTTCCAGCTTTAAATTCCTTGGAGTCCATGTAATGTGCATCACTTTAGTGATAATTTCACTCCTTTTTCAGGGGCGTAACATCCACATCAGCAAGGACCTTTCCCGGACATCGAACACCCAGGCCCTTGTGAAAAAGGCCCAACAACGCCTGCATTTCCTGAGGAGGCTGAGGAGCACCCGGCTATCCCCCAAAATTCTCACCAACTTGTACTACTTCACCATAGAGAGCATCCTGACCAGCTGCATCTCAGTGTAGTACGGTAACTGCACATCAGTAGACCAGAAAGCTCTGCAGAGGGTCGTCAAGGCGGCCCAGCATATCATCGGTACCCAGCCCCCAGCCATAAAAGACATCTATCACAAACGCTGCCTTCGAAGGGGTCTCAGCATTAGCAGAGACCCAACCCATCCCCCACCCCACCTATGGACTGTTCTCCCTCCTGCGCTCTGGGAGGTGCTACAGGAGCCTCAGAGCCCTGCACCACCAGGCTCAAAAACAGCTTCTTTCCCCAAGCTGTTGCCCACCTGAACCTGGCTACCCACTGAATGTCTGTAAATATGTTTATACTCGAGCTCTTCTTTTTTTTTTTACTTAAGTGTTTAGTCTTCATCTGAATATATCTTATATTATGTTTGCTATGTTTGTCTATGTCTATCTTGCACTGTTTGTCGACGCCGCAGCCCTCCTTTCGTTTTTAACATGTGCCTGCACATTGTTTTTAATGGCAATAAATTGAAATTGAAGTGAATTGATGCATTATCGTGCACCGACAGCTACAACAGGTGTTAAAGGGGAGGCAGGTGGCGCTACAGCCTACATAGAAATGTCTGCAGTCTAGGTTATTACTAGACTGATATCAGACAGAGTTGTCAACTTGTTACACTCCATTCTATCTTCAGTCTGACATCGCCGCCACGCTAACCGGTTTCCGTGGGGGGCGGGGGGGTTCGATTTTCCCTGACCAATCACCAGAGACCAATGTATCTGCCTGAATCGAACGCCTTTTTAAGGCGACCCATGCCAACGTGCTGGTTTTGTCGGGGGTTTAAGAGTGGAGCACAGCAAAGTAAAAACAAACTACGATGCCGGGCAGTATTGAGAAGACATGTCATCTGACAACAACTTGACCAGTCCCGCCCTGGACGCTGACTGGCTAATCGTTACCCCCCCCCTTGCGACACTCATTGGATAATCGCTTTTTCAACCGAGAAACCGCTGTTTCATGCCACGGTGCCAGACCAAAAGAATCGGTCACTTCGATCGAGTGGGCGCATTCAAGGTCCGGACCCAGGCAAGGCTATTTCTCCTTCAGTGTGACAACTACCATCCTATTCTGAATGGATAACATAAATCTAAAATTTATGTGCATTTCTAAAAACTTTTGGCGATGACTGAAGGGCGCAGATTTCCTTCTTTTGATATTCACAACAAAGAGTGTTCGCCTGGAGAGACAGCGGTAGGGCACCTTCAGAGGATAAGAAGTTTGCTCTTCACTCACTGTGAGCTAGGGCACAGAGCATAGTGCACTTGGTGCAGAGCAGCGCAGGTATATGGCATCAAAGTTAAGCTAACTTTAGCACTGGATTTGTTTATTTATCAGGATCCCCATTAGCTGTGCCCTAAAGCGCCGCTAATCTTACTGGGGTCCACATAAAAACAATACATTTAAAACATACAGAGAAAAACAAGACAGAGAAAAACAAAACAAACAAAAAATAGCAAAAACCTACATTAAACTTTACAGTACACATAAGTCATCATCCAACAGCAGAGACATACATAAAGCATTCCAATGTACAAACTGTTGAGACCATCCAGGCTATAGTTGGAAACACACCTTACCCTGTCCTGTATATGTGTGGCTAGATGTGGATTTAGCTAAGTTTGTCAACTACACGCCTATTGGAGTTCATATAGAGCTCACATAACCTCCGACTGCCATGGACAGCATTATTTGAAGGGACTGAGAAACATGTTTCACAATCTATGCGGCACGGTGGCCCAGTGGTCAGCACTGTTGCCTCGCAGCAGGAAGGTCCTGGGTTCGAACCCCAGGCCGTCCCAGGTCCTCCCTGTGTGGAGTGTGCATGTTCTCCCCGTGTCTGCGTGGGTTTCCTCCGGGTGCTCCGGTTTCCACCCACCATCAAAAAGACATACATGTCAGGGTTAATACTCCTGCCTGTGCCTCTGAGCAAGGCAAGGGAGAGAAGAACTGGAGTTGGTCCCCGGGTGCTGCAGCTGCCCGCTGCTCCTATACAGTAAGATGGGTTAAATGCAGAGAACACATTCGTTGTAAGAATACAATGACAAAATAAAGTGGCTTTCATTTCATTTCTATACTCACAAAGCTGGCCGCCCCATGTGACCGCTGGTGTTTCGCCACCGCATCATTTCCCTGCTGTGGTTGTGCTTCCTGTGTAACGTTGTATTACAGAGTTCGGGGAACTGTTCCTCCCATCGCTCTCTCTGCCTCCCCTGCTTGCGAGCGTCGCTTCTGGCTACGTCACATACAGCCGTTATCTTTTTGGGTCGCACTTTGAAAGGTCAGCGGCGACCGAGGTCAAAGTTGAAGCAATTTGACTGCAGCACGCGGTGGCAATTTCGGGCGGCGCGCCACGCCGAGGGGCAGCGCTTCCGCCTGGGTGGGCGCCGCCGCTCCCTCCGCCGCAAAACAAGGGCACGGTCGACTTGAGCGCCACCCCTGTGGGAGCGCCTGCTGTCGCATTTTCACAGAGGCGGTTTAAGGATCGGCCCGTTGTGGAACAAATGGAAGAGAGAAGATGTTTGAAAACGGGCCAAAATAAACGTGACACGTTAGTAAATTGTGGTCCTCTCCTTCAGGGAATGCAGCAGCAGTGTTTAGTGATAAACCAGGATAGGAGGTAATACAGCATTACAGTTACAGTATGATAATATCCCAACTATAATGATGCAAACTAAGACACGTGGTGATGTTGCAACGAAATGAAATGGAAAATATGGGGGTCCCTAAAAAAAGGGAAAAATTATGAAAGAAAAAAAAATCAAACGGACTTGCTAATTGTAGCTGCGGCCCAGCAGGACGCGCTCCCGCTGTCCGACAACTCAGCTCAAACTTCAGATTGGGCTGAGAACTCTTCAACACACTTTTGTAGCACAGAACTGTTGAAACCGGAAGTCCTGTAGACTTACCTGGCTCCACGCGACTGAAGAAGCATGGCGACAGAAAGATTCACAAACCGCACATCAGCGGCAAACCTGACGTCACCTTCACGTCATGCTTTTGGTCAAGGTCGGCTTTCGCGGCCTGCAAATGTTTCCCGAGGACCGTTTTCGAGTCCTGTGTTTACCATCTTAAAGCACACTTGACGTGCCCCCGTCGGGGGCTCTAGGCGTCCGGGTGCTCTTTCGGCTCCGTGCTGCTCAGTAAACATGAAGGTGGACTGTGGACATAGTGATTTGCATGCTTTAAAGCAATTCAGCGGTGACCTTCGAAGAAAAGGCAAAGAGAGCAAAACCAATAAGAGGAGCAAAATGTCAGGACTGTTACGGGAGAGGGGACGCTGGTGGGAGACGCGCCGTAGCAGATCCCCCTTAACGCCCAAGAGGGGCGACTCATCAGCTGAGCAAAGTGGCTTCATTACGAGATGCGTCCGCACATCTCAACAAAGAGGCCACTGTATAGAAACGCTCATTCCCCCCTGGATAAGGTGGATAATTTGAATGTCAGAGGGTTATTATTCCCCAGATGAGCTTCCGCCAGGGTTTAACTGCTGTGTACTACACAGATTAACTCCCGAGCCAACAAGTCCAGCGTAGCGCATTATTTGGGTTCATAACATGGCCTGGAAGAAATTGTCATCAGTTGGAAGGTGTCCTCACAGCAAGAGGGTCCTGGGTTCGAGCCCCGGGGTAGTCCAACCTCGGGGGCCGTACCGGGTCGTCCTCTGTGTGGAGTGTGTGTGTTCTCCCCGTGTCTGCGTGGGTTTCCTCCGGGGGCTCCGGTTTCCTCCCACAGTGCAAAGACATGCAGGTCAGGTGAATTGGCCGTACTAAATTGTCCCTAGGTATAGGTGTGTGTGTGGGGGGGGCTGTGATTGACTGGTGGCCTGTCCAGGGTGTCTCCCCGGGGGCCTGCCGACCAGTGACTGCTGGGATAGGCTCCAGCATCACCGTGACTCTGAGCAGGATAGACGGTTTGGATAATGGATGGATGGATGGATGGATGGATGGATGGATGGATGGATGGATGGATGGAGGGAAGGTGTCCAGTTGGGACTCCTATATGTCAGTTACTTAATTACTCTTCTAAATTAGAGCGTGCAGAACCGGGGTTGGCGTCTGCGGGGCCATCTTGGTTGTTTGGTATTGCTTTCTTCTATAACCTCCCTGTTTCACCTGTATATAGTCCTTCCTTGTGTATATATTCCTGAGGGTTGTTGTGTTGTTATTCTATGTATGCACACTGACAGCCACCAAACCGGAGTCAAATTCCACGTATGTGTAAACGTGCTACATGGCCAAATTAAGGTGATTCTGGTTCTGATCCAGTAGAATAGCATGGTTTAACCGTTTGAGCTGTGCGCCGGCATGTAATCAATAGCTTGAATTAATGAGTTTTCAAGTTGCTTTCAAAATAACCTCTCTAAATTGTGTTTTTACAACTGTGGTGCTCACCGGCCCATGTCACCATACAACCACAACACCATGAATCCCCCATGCATCCCCCGCTGGAACCCACGCACCGGCCGACACTGTACGCCTAACCGGCTCCACAACAACGTGCACTTATACAGCACAGCAGCAGATAAACACAGCGCCGTGTAAAGAGAACGAGATGCAACAAATGCTTCACAATGACACACACAACCAGCAAAGCTGCTGTGTATTTATATATGCAGTACTTATTCAGTTTCAGAATATTCACAAAGTGTTTTGGCAAGACAGCCGTCGCTCCTCACTTGGCAGGCAGAAGGAATCGGTGTGTTTGAAAAGTTGCTTAACAGCTACATCAGGTTGCACTGGAACAGCAAAGTAGTAGTAGTAGTAGTACCTACATCAGGTTGCAATGGAACAGCAAAGTAGTAGTAGTAGTAGTAGTAGCTACATCAGGTTGCAATGGAACAGCAAAGTAGTAGTAGTAGTAGTAGTAGTAGCTACATCAGGTTGCAATGGAACAGCAAAGTAGTAGTAGTAGTAGTAGTAGTAGTAGCTACATCAGGTTGCAGTGGAACAGCAAAGTAGTAGTAGTAGTGGTAGTAGCTACATCAGGTTGCAATGAAACAGCAAAGTAGTAGTAGTTGTAGCTATATCAGGTTGCATTGGAACAGCAAAGTAGTAGTAGTAGTAGCTACATCAGGTTGCAATGAACAGCAAAGTATTAGTAGTAGTAGTAGCTACGTCAGGTTGCAGTGGAACAGCAAAGTATTAGTAATAGTAGTAGTAGTAGTAATAGTAGTAGTAGTAGCTACATCAGGTTGCAGTGGAACAGCAAAGTAGTAGTGGTAGTGTAGTAGTAGTAGTAGTAGTATTAGCTACGTCAGGTTGCAGTGGAACAGCAAAGTAGTAGTAGTAGTGGTAGTAGTAGTAGTAGTATTAGCTACATAAGGTTGCAGTGGAACAGCAAAGTACACGTCAATCAAAACCACAATAACTTTTCACGCTTCACAGTGAGACCAACATGTGGTGAACATGTAGTGCAAATTCACCCTCACATACATCACAGCCATACAGGCGGAGGTCACACAAGGACGCTGCACCACGTCCTTTTCCAAGTCACAAGTCAGTCTCGACTCTTGGCACTCAAGTCCAAAGTCAAGTCCCAAGTCCAAACAAGCAAGTCCCAAAACAGGACTGACAAATCACAAGTCCCAACTCCTAAACTTTTGAGTTCAAGTCATATACAAGTCAGTGTGCACTCATTAAATTTAATGCCACTTTCAAATGTAAATAACAGAATAACAGTTAACGCACTGTATCACAGATGCCTGTTAAAAATGTATTTATCACGACTGGTTCAAAGTGGATCTGCAATTCTGGAAATGAAGAGTTGTTTGGCTGCACACCTTTGAAAAGCATCTCATCTCTGGACTTGGAGAAGGTATCAAGTCAAAAGACTCACGTTCAAGTGAAGTCTCAAGTCACTGGTAATGAAGTCAAAGTCAAGTTGTAAGTTGTTTTTTTCAAGAATGTCAAGTTAAGTCTCGAGACATCAAATTTGTGACCTGAGTCTGACTCGAGTCTGAGTCACGTAACTTGGGTTCATGCGACAGATGAACAGCGGTCCTCGGTGACACGCCGTCGCCTCCGTGCGGTCATCAGGGACGTATATGGACGGACAGTACTGACCTGGGGCCTCATGTATCAATCGTTACTATGGGCAAATTTGTTCTTACACACCCATGGAATGTTTTAGCCCTCAAGCTTGTCTGACAGTCAGCAGCAAAGCATGATGGTTATTTGTAATTCCTTCCTCCTAACATCTATTGTCTACCTCTTGCAACGAGTAATCACCCGGGCCTGCAAAGACATCAGCGTCAGCCAGTCGGTGTCTAAATTCAGGGGTCACCCAGGTTCTACACTGGTCTCTGAGACAAACCCCAGGGCTAAAAAATCCCGTGGGTGTGTAAGAACAAATTCGCCCATAGACCACCGGAACACTTCCGGGTACCTTGACAACAGGACGCCAGGAGAGGGGGATAGAAAACCCAAGCCGCCAAGCCGCACTGTATTAGATATGCAGCCTAGCCGTAGCTACGATGCCCAAAAGGCCTGCCTTCCTTCCTTTTTGTGCTTTCTGAATAAAATTTGATGTTGCAGATTCTGTCAGCCTCCACCTTTTTAGTCGACACTTTATTCCACGCACAGGCTATACTGGTGGGTGCCACACTTGTGTAGCCTAAACGGGCTGATGTCTCCAGTTTGAATAGCAATGCAGCCACATGAGAGCATGTCTCTCCGAGTCTGAAATGGAAGTGATTTTTTTTACTACAGTCATTTCATTCATTATGTTATATTGAGATGTAGAACTCATTACTTTCCTCAAACAATGTAGCTATTATTATTTATAGTAGTGTTGGTGTTATTAGTCAGCTTACCCTGCCATGCAATCGCAGTGAGCACTCAGAATTGCTCCTGTGCTCCTGGCAGCAACCCGTGTATTGTGGGGTTTCTCTGTGACTCTATACGATGGCTTCACCTGGGTCCTGAATACGGTAATGTCCTTCTATGGATTATAGTGTTCAACAACAGATACCCACCCACTTGAAAAAAACTTGTGAGCCTCCAGTGATTTGTAATTTTTCGTTTTCTTCGCCGTGTAAATACCTGTATGAGACCATGGAAATTCAAATCAGGTTGAGGCACTGTGCTCACATTCATTATATAGCCTACATTACTTATACTGAAAGCTGTCGGATTTTAAGGGGAGTAAAGTTAACTTCCCTCCGCCGGACAAGGTGGTTATTCAAACATGGTCAAATCACGTCCATTAGATAGGCCTAGCTAACATCAACCATAGCTAGTGTCCCAGTCAAAGGCAGGAGTCAATCGTAGCTACATTACAGGTGCAGCCTAATCTGCATGTCATTTCTGACACGACGACTGACCATTTTTTTGGGCTACAACCCCCTACAACCGTGTTCAAACTTGCCGGCTTCTATCCCCCTCTAGCTCCCCCCGCTCTAACGTTCGAACGCGGAAGTGCAGTGGTCTATTGTGACGATTGCTACAAGAGGCCCCAGAGCAGGGTGGGTTACCCAGGCACCAGCAACCAGGGACATTCGGGGTATTGGGACTTGTGTTGAACGCACAGTATACATACATACCTTCATTTTATGTTCCTTTATGTTTCGTTTAGTCGTGAGGGCAAAAGCTTTCTGCTCTATGTAGAATAAAAGAGCGCGTCTCTATTCTTCGTTGTGACGTGTATGAGTCGCGAGGCTGTCTGTGTTGACTCTTATGAAAGCAGCGCTGCCAGCCTCGCAAGGTTAGACGGGATCTCAGGGCGAGTCTCATTGCTGAGCTTCCTCCCTCTCTCTCGCTCTCTCTCGCTCTATCTCTGCGAGTCTGCACTCATTAATAAATCAAACCGTCTCCGGCGTTCGCAGTTTCTTCAAGTTTAAGGTTACAACAACGGTCAAAAGTAGCATTAGAAAGTAAGTTGCTGTTGTATTTTAAAATGTTGACAACGTGCCAAGAAATATGCACAACAAACGCTCTGCGTGTCAGAGCACCCCGAGCCTCTAGTCACTTACACATGATTGACTTTGAACTGAAGAAAGGGAAGGAAAAGGAGAGAAGAGCAGGGGCCGAGTCACTTCAAGCAAACATGGCAGCTGTGGAGGACGTGATAAAGGATGCCGCTGATGCTGTCGACGCCCACCGGCAGACTCGCAGTGACGTCACAGCGGTGCGCTGCGTCTTAATGACAGGTTTACGCTCGACACTAATGATGCACACACACACACACACACACACACACAAAAAAAACCCCAATGCAATTAGCTGGTCGTCACGGAGGCCTCGTGTACGGCTCACGAGGACACGCGGGCCGGGTTGTCGTTAAAGTCGCGCCCCTCTTTGCCGTCTCCTCTCCTTGTTTTTCGTTGGAAATGAGCTTTTTGCCCTCCTTGGGCAACTGCAGTCAGCTCGGTATGCAGTGAGGGATCACACGTAGCTGAACGGTGTCAAGGTGAACAGTTCTCACTGCGAGGTGAATAAATCGGCGGAGTGTGATTAACAGCCCATACGGAGCAGACGCCAGTACAAACTCTGCATTTCAGAGGTGGAGATCTCATTTTAATCGTGGCTCGGGGGAGGGAGTGGGGGGTTCTGAGAGACCATGGGTTTCATCTTCTATGACGACTGTTTGTGTGTTTGGGGGTGGGGGGTGTCTGGAGTGTGGTGGAAGTTTGGGCAGCGGGGGAACCAAGACTCCATGTCAAATCGCTACCTCCCGAAATAGCACAGACAGCAATCAGTCACGTTTGTCCAGGGCGAGGTGAGATAAAGCGGGGCCGCAGGCAGCTCCGGCGAGCAGTGTCCGACAGGACTTGAGACTTCCATTACAACTTGTACCGGCTGCGAGATGGAGGCTTCAGATAGGGCTGCTCTGTTTTTGTGTTGTTGTTTTTCTCTCTCTCTGTAAATTGTTTTGGTTTTCCTACCACTGTGATGTTTGGCCCTTTCTTTACAGGTTTGCTTCTTCGGCTTCACTCGGGGTGTGGTCCCATATAGAGTACTGAACTGGTGGGCGAGCAAACCAGTTTCCTTTACGCGCACTAAACAGAAGACTGGAGAAATGATCACAGCTTTCTTACCATCCATCCATCCATCCACCCATCCATTATCAGAACCACTTATCCTGCTGTCAGGGTCGCGGGGATGCTGGAGCGTATTCCCAGCAGCAGGGGCGCAACGAGAGGGGGTGCAGAGGGTGCAATGCACACAGGCGCCGCATCAGCGGGGGCGCCAAAAGACCGTACGCAAAAAAAATTGATGTAATTCAAAAATATAACGTAACTATATATTCTAATCCAAAATTCTCATTTAAGTAATAACATTTATAAATACTGCACTTTAAAAAAAGGCCTAAAACCGGAAATTGTTTACTGTACACTGTACTTTTGACGCCCCCGCTGATGCGGCGCCTGTGTGCATTGCACCCTCTGTACCTCCCCCCCTCTCGTTGCGCCCCTGCCCAGCAGTCACTGGGCGGCAGGCGGGGAGACACCCTGGACAGGCCACCAGGCCGTCACAGTTTGTTTATTTTGTTTTGTTTGTTTGTTTGTTTTTTTGCCGTTATTGACTCGTCTCCACCCTGCAGCTGCAGCAGGGTGAAATCGAGGGGACTACTTTCGGAGAATGGAAAGCAAAGCCACCGCCTTTACTTTCCTTTTGCCCACCAAACACAGGCGTGCATTTCAATTGGCCGTATGTTTAACATGATAGCAACACATACACCGTGTGTAACATGCGAGGGTGGGGGTTTGTAAGGTTCATAATGACACACTCTCAGGAAAACGCTGTGCCAGTGCCTGTGAAGATTACTGTTGGACAGATTTCTTGGGAGTTTTAGGCCAGAGACCCTTTCACACCGAAGGAAATCCCAGGACAAACTCCGGATTTTAGTGTGTTGTGAGTGGACTGTGAGCGTCAACGCAAGTCGACGCAAGGCATAATTTAGCAAACGATATGAAGTGAAAGCGTTTCTTCTGAGACACGTCAGCTTCAGACGTCACCTCATGCAGCTTCTGGAGCAAACTCAACCAGCCAACTGGGCGCGCTCAGTGTTTACGGTGCACAAATGAAGCAAAACACGTTCTTTTAAGAAGGCTCCAATTATTTTGGGGGATATTTACCTGTGCGTGAAAAACGCTGACAAAGCTGCATGGTTCAATTAAATGTCTTGAGACGACAAAGTATGCAGACTAAAACTGCAGGCCCAGGCGCCGTGCATCTGCAGCGCCGGCCGCGTAGCTGAGCACGGCGGCTGAATAATGCTCGACGAGGTGCTCTGACGAATGAAACAGATTCGTCTTTGGAGTTGTGAAACTCAGTCCTGAGACAAAAGGCCATGTCCAAGGATTGTGGAAGCAACATGAAATGAGAGAGAGAGAGCCCAACGGACCACTTTAAACCGCCCATGACCATCAATCCTGATCTGGGCCCCACAGTATGAGCTAGCTCTGTTTCTACAGCTTCTAGATGATCATTCTCTGTCTCGCCCCTTGCCACTACTCTCTTCCCATTTTATTTCTCACCTATGTTTCACCTGTTGGGAGAGAGCAAAATATGTTCCACATATCAGCAAGGGAGGAGGAGGAGGAGGACGGACGGACGGAGAGGAGGAGGTGGGGGGGGCATTAGGAGGCCAAGTCTCCGCCAACTCAAAGGATGTTGATCACTTGTGTCTTATCGCAGGCAGAGCCAGGCCACCCCTTGTGAATTAAAGGAGAAATAGTATCTCGCTCCCTCATTCTTCACCGCCCAGAGATGTTCGGCTGCTCCCTTTCTTCCGGCTCCTGGTCCGCAGAGATAATCCGGCTTCCATTCCGGGCGGTGGAATCCATCTTTCAAAGAGCGTTGGACTGCAAGTCCTTGGCTCCTCCTGAGGTCATCGCCACCCAAAGTAAACTGAATTGCCAAAGGATGGACGCAGCTTTGTTACTATTATCATTATCATTATTATTATTATTATTATTATTATCATCATTATTATTAACAGTGTTTTATAGTTACAGTCTCTTTTGGGCCACGTGTTCTGGAGCTCTGCCTTGGAACGGTCCACAACAATGCATTTTGTGTGTGTGCGTGTGCGTGTGCGTGCGTGTGTTGATAGACTTGAATAAGGTTAGCTCGACTGGTTAACTTGTCATGAATTAACTTATTTTTTGTTTTTTGGCTTTCTTTTCCCCATTTCTTTCCCCGCGTAATCCCCTGCCAGTTCACTCCCTGATTCATTTAAGCTGTCAAATGCACCAACATACCAATTAGCAGCATCAAGCTAGCATTCAAATCGCTTCTTTTATGCCAACCTGCTGTTGCCTTGTTTCCTGTTTTAAAAGGAAGTGGGGAGCAGCTGTGAGGTGGATGAAACCTGCATGCTTACATAAAGGAAACCGAGAGTTTTACTTCTTTTCTCTGCGCGTATGGAGGAAGGCACATTCAGTACAACCTTTGTGACCACCATGTTTTGTTTTGTTTTGTTTGTGAGATGACCGACAGCAACAAAAAGATGATGGGATTTCATGATATGGGAGTAGCAGACAGTTCTGATCCAATAACACCTGGAATGAAAAATGGTTATGGTGCACGAAAGAAAATCAGCATTTCTGAATTTCCAGAACTGCCAGATTGCTGGCAAGAGTTTGAGAATAACACCTCACTGTTGTTTGACGGTGTGGCCGGACTTTCCCCTTTCTTTTTTTTGGAATCCCCCCCCCCCCGTTTTTTTCTCCCCAACTGTTCTTGGCCAATTACGCCACTCTTTCGAGCCGTTCCGGTCGCTGCTCCACCCCCTCCGCCGATCCAGGGTGGGCTGCAGACTACCACATGCCTCCTCCGATGTTCTTTTCACCTGACAGTGAGCAGTTTCGCCAGGGGGACGTAGTGCGTGGGAGGATCACGCTATTCCCCCCAGTTCCACCTCCCCCTCGAACAGGTGCCCCAACCGGCCAGAGGAGGCGCTAGTGCAGCGTCCACGACACCCACCCACATCCGGCTTCCCACCCACAGACACGGCCAATTGTGTCTGTAGGGAGGCCTGACCAAGCCGGATGTAACATGGGGATTTGAACCGGTGATCCCCGTGTTGGTAGGCAATGGCATAGACCAGCACGCCACATGGACGCCAGAATTTCCCCCATTCTGTATGTACTGTGCAGGCCGACTTCACTGAAATAACCTCTCTTCTGGCTCTGTGTGCAAGTAAACACCTTCTCTCTGTCTCCAACAGCTGACCTGTTGGTCTCAGAGAGGCAACACTAAAACAGAGAGAACACTAAAACAGAGAGAGAACATTAACAGAGAGAGAACACTAAAACAGAGAGAGAACACTAAACAGAGAGAGAACACTCAAACAGAGAGAACACTAATATAGAAAGAGACCACTAAAACAGAGAGAACACTAAAACAAAGAGAGAACACTCAAACAGAGAGAGAACATTAACAGAGAGAGAACACTAAAACAGAGAGAGAACACTAAACAGAGAGAGAACACTCAAACAGAGAGAACACTAATATAGAAAGAGACCACTAAAACAGAGAGAACACTAAAACAAAGAGAGAACACTAAAACAGAGAGAGAACATTAACAGAGAGAGAACACTAAAACAGAGAGAGAACACTAAACAGAGAGAGAACACTCAAACAGAGAGAACACTAATATAGAAAGAGACCACTAAAACAGAGAGAACACTAAAACAAAGAGAACACTCAAACAGAGAGAACACTCAAACAGAGAGAGAACACTAATATAGAAAGAGACCACTAAAACAGAGAGAACACTCAAACAGAGAGAGAACACTAATATAGAAAGAGACCACTAAAACAGAGAGAACACTAAAACAGAGAGAGAACACTAAACAGAGAGAGAACACTCAAACAGAGAGAACACTAATATAGAAAGAGACCACTAAAACAGAGAGAACACTAAAACAAAGAGAGAACACTCAAACAGAGAGAACACTCAAACAGAGAGAGAACACTAATATAGAAAGAGACCACTAAAACAGAGAGAACACTAAAACAAAGAGAGAACACTAAAACAGAGAGAGAACACTCAAACAGAGAGAACACTCAAACAGAGAGAGAACACTAAAACAGAGAGACATCACTTAAACAGACAGAAAGCACTAAAACAGAGAAAGAGCACTAAAACAAAGAGAGAACACTAAAACAGAGAGAACACTAAAACAGAGAGAGAACACTCAAACAGACAGAGAACACTAAAACAGGGAGAGAACACTAAAACAGAGAGAACACTAAAACACAGAGAGAACACTCAAACAGAGAGAGAACACTAAAACAGAGAGAGAACACTCAAACAGAGAGAACACTCAAACAGAGAGAGAACACTAAAACAGAGAGACATCACTTAAACAGACAGAAAGCACTAAAACAGAGAAAGAGCACTAAAACAAAGAGAGAACACTAAAACAGAGAGAACACTAAAACAGAGAGAGAACACTCAAACAGACAGAGAACACTAAAACAGGGAGAGAACACTAAAACAGAGAGAACACTAAAACACAGAGAGAACACTCAAACAGAGAGAGAACACTAAAACAGAGAAAGAACATAAACAGAGAACACTAAAACAAAGAGAAAACTCAAACAGAGAGAACACTAAAACACAGATAGAGAAAACTAAAACAGAGAGCACACAAACAGAGAGAGAACACTAAAACACAGATAGAGAAAACTAAAACAGAGAGAACACAAACAGAGAGAACACTAAAACAGAGAGAGAGAACACTCAAACAGAGAGAACACAAACAGAGAGAACACTAAAATACAGAGAGAGAATACTCAAACAGAGAACACTAGAACAGAGAGAACACTAAAACAGAGAGAGAACACTAAAACAGAGAACACTAAACAGAGAGAACACTAAAACAGAGAGAGAACACTAAAACAGAGAACACTAAACAGAGAGAACACTAAAACAGAGAGAGAACACCAAAACAGAGAGAACACAAACAGAGAGAACGCTAAAACACAGAGAGAGAACACTCAAACAGAGAGAACGCTAAAACACAGAGAGAGAACACTCAAACAGAGAGAACACAAACAGAGAGAACGCTAAAACACAGAGAGAGAACACTCAAACAGAGAGAACATTAAAACAGAGAAAGAACGCTGAAACAGAGAGAGAACAGTAAAACAGAGAACACTAAAACAGAGAACAGTAAAACAGAGAACACTAAAACAGAGAACAGTAAAACAGAGAGAGAACACTAAAACAGAGAGAGAACAGTAAAACAGAGAGAGAACACTAAAACAGAGAGAGAACACTAAAACAGAGAACACTAAAACAGAGAGAGAACAGTAAAACAGAGAGAACAGTAAAACAGAGAACAGTAAAACAGAGAGAGAACCCTAAAACCGGCGTGGCTTTCTGGGAATGTGTGGTTGCCGTACCGCAGCCGGGTTTGTTTGTGAGTAAACCTCGCCGTCCTCTTCATGCAGCTGTATGTTTAGCTGAGCCTCATCCTTGTCTCCTCTCTGACAGCAAAAGCGAGGCATCCCAGAATCCTGGATATCATCGCCCATGAAGCAGATGAGACCGGGAGGATTGTGTGGGCGAAGGATACAGAAGTAAATAAACAGAGGGGATTTTGCAGAGAGATATTTTCTCTCAATATTTCCTGCATCTTGGAGAGGCGACGAATTGTCTTTTGTGAACGGCGCACTGGCGTGACTTGACAGGAGTTTAAAGATTTATGAAGCAAACGCACGACCGCGTCGTGTGTTTGCTTCATGCATGCGCTTCTGCCTTTAAGTGTGTGTTTGTGTGTGTGTTCGTGTGTTCGCTTGTAGACACGATCGGGGTGTGCGCTTGTATGCTGTGATGGTGGAAAGCGGTGAAGACCTCACATCTACCCCTTCTGCATTCGCTGGGTATTCTAAAGGTCATTTGCACACATACACACACAACACGCACATACACACACATGTTTATTGCCACATGTGCACACACACACACACACACACAAAGTGATGAGCGCCGGACAAATGAGTCAGAAGTCACACATGAACGTGTGGTTCCCATTTCGCCGTGCTTGGCTTCAGTCGAGTGCTCCCAGGCCACTAATTGGACAGCGGCTCCCGCGTGCTGAATGTCATATGTTTCCCCCCTTTTAATGACCCTCCTGCACTCGTTCGGTGACAGGACAGGAGGAGAGGAGGCGCTGCTTTGCAACCTGTAAATACGCCAGGACCCGTCCTCCTCCGGCTCTTTGATCCAGTATTTTGTAGCCCAAATATTGCCACGTTGCCATCACACGCGGAGGAGATGGGGGGGGGGGGCTCCTCCACAAGAGATGAAAAGATGCATTTCAAATGAAGTGAAAGTAGAGCAGGAAATGTGGCGGTTTCCAGATTTAGTTTTCCTATTATGATACGCCTCACCATCCTGGCTTCTAACGTCCATGATTAATAAATCAATCATACGTTGGACAAAAAGTTTCCAGTGCGGTCCTGAGTCGCAAGATGATGAGGCAGGCGAACTGGAAGGGGGATCACAGCAGTGGTCGTCCCGCTGTGATTTCAAGATGAGGTGCAGCTACATCGCTGTAGGTCAAGAGAGTGGGTATGGTTTTTAGTCGGGATGAATATGGGAGAGAGATGGTAGGGGGAGAGACAGAGAGGAGGAGGAGAGAGATAGGGATGTAGAGAGGGAGAGGGGGGCTGAGAGAGGAGGAGAGGGAGAGAGAGAAAGTGGGGGGGGGAGCAAGGAAAAGAGCAAGGGGTGAGAGAGGGGGAGGAGGAGGCAAGAGAGAGGGATGTAGAGAGGTTGAGGGGGTAGAGGGAGAGAGAGAAAGTGAGGGGGAGAGAAAGAGAGAGGGAGATGGGGGAGAGGGGGGGGAGAGATCGAGTGAGAGGGAAAGGGAGAGGAAGAGAAAGACGGAGAGAGGGGGGAGAGACAAAGAGGGAAGGACAGAAGGGGAGAGGGGGAGAGGGAGACGAGAGAGAGGGAAGAGGGAAGGAGGGAGAGAAAGAGGGGAAGAGAGGGAGACGAGGGGGAGGGAGAGAGAGTAAAAGGGAGAGAGAAAGAGGGGAGAGGGAAGGAGAAAGAGAGAGGGGAGGGAGAGAGCGAGAGAAAGACGGGGGAGAGGGGGAGAGAGATAGAGTGACAGAACGAGAGAAAGATGGGGGAGAGGGGGAGGGAGAGAGTGAGAGGGTGAGAGAAAGAGAGAGAAACTGGGAAGGAGGGAAGGAGAGAGGAGGGTGGGGGGAAGAGGGAGAGAAAGAGATGGGGAGAGAGTGAGGGGGAGGAGGTGAGAGAAAAAGAGGGGGAGAGAGGGAAGAGGGAGGTAGAGAAAGAGAGTGGGGAGATAGAGGGAGGTAGAGCGAGAGAACGAAGGCCCTGAATCTGAAGTGTGTGTGTGTGTGGGGGGGGGGGGTTTGCTAAGGCCGGTTGAACAATAAAGGGGAACTAAACTCTGTGATGCCCAGGATTATAAGAGGGTGTCCATTAGTTGATGCATAATTGTATTCGGCTTCAGACTGCAGTGAAGGGACGGGGGGGGGGGCAGTGCCAGCAAGGGGGCACTACGCAGCGGGCAGGGAGGAGAAGAAAGAGAACAGAGGCATTTTAAAGACGGCCACCACGAGGGCCAGGAATATGAGCGAGCCCTTCTTTCTGAGAAGGTGGGGGAGGGGGGGGGCTCCCCTTGCATATTCAAGCTGCTTCCCCCCCCTCCTGTTGCTGTTCTGGGGCTGCGCTGGTGTGAACGGCTCTGTAAGTCAACAGCACTTAATAACAACTCCTCGTGGTTTCTCACTTAATGACGCCAAACAGAGGCGCTTCGAACGTTTGCGATACTGCTTCCTGTCTAGAGAATCACTTCCTGCCCCGCCGTCTGTAGTCCGTGACGTCATATGCAAACAACCTAATTCGTTCATGCTGAACGCTCACGTGCACGTGTCTGCGAAATTGAGCGCTTGTTAAAATGGCGGCACCTTCTTTACACACAGCAAAACCAGTGTCAGCACCGCGGACCCCGGTTTGATAATGCGTGAGCAAATACGGCTTCTTATGGATGTGGAATTTGTTGGAGTTGACGAAAATAAAACGGCAGTTAAAAAAATATTTTTTTTAAAAACTGGGGCGTCCGGGTGGCGTGGCGGTCTATTCCGTTGCGTACCAGCACGGGGGATCTCCGGTTCGAATCCCCGTGTTGCCTCCGGCTCAGTCGGGCGTCCCTACAGACACAATTGGCCGTGTCTGCGGGTGGGAAGCTGGATGTGGGTATGTGTCCTGGTCGCTGCACTAGCGCCTCCTCTGGTCGGTCGGGGCGTCTTTTCTGGGGGGGGGGGACTGGGGGGAATAGCGTGATCCTCCCACGCGCTATGTCCCCCTGGCGAAACTCCTCACTGTCAGGTGAAAAGAAGCGGCTGGCGACTCCACATGTATGGGAGGAGGCATGTGGTAGTCTGCAGCCCTCCCTGGGTTGGCAGAGGGGGTGGAGCAGCGACCGGGGCGCCTCGGAAGAGTGGGGTACAAAAGGGGGGAGATCTCCCCCCAATAAAAAGCCAACAAATCCGACTCCTTATTCCATCAAATGACGGGCAGCATTTGGAAGTGCTCGTCACTGCTTTTAAAACTCAGATGACGCGAAATTCTCGGTAAGCACGAACCCCGAGGGCCACAGATCCCTTAATCAAGTCTGTAGAGGAGGGGGACTGGTCTGGTGCTCATAGCAGAGCTCGTCTGGGCCACAGGCCAACAGACAGTGCTTGTGCATGAGGGCAAAGATAGAGGACCCTGTCCCTAAGACAGGGTCCTTTAATGACAAAATCCTTGAATGAAGAAACTCAAACTATGAAATCCCCAGTTTGTATATGTGCTGTGGGAGGAGGAGGAGGAGGAGGAGGAGGAGGAGGACGTGACGTCGTCGCTCACCTTCGATGGAAGATGGAAAAGAAAGTAGACATATTGCTGCATCTACTATAGAGTTTATCGGGTTAGGGGCCTCCCAGGTGCAGATGCAGTGAAGCTGTGTGGAGGTCACCATGTACAGCTACAGTACAGGCGCCATCCTTAATGTTGCATGTAAGAAATCTCCCTATACACACAAACACACACACACACACACACTTTCTCTAACAGCAATCAAACTGTTCTAAATAAATGGTCGTTTATATTTAAACGTGATTCAACTCCAATTTTTGGAATTCAGTTTCTGCCCGTGTTATTGCTGCCACTAGACACACACACACACACACACACAAAGTAGATCTACCAAACATACATGTACCCCCCCCCCCCCCGTCTCAGTATCAGGGAGCATGACAGTGCCGGATGTTCCAGCGGGTCGCTCATGCGTCCCATGTAATCTGGCGAGGGGTCTTATCCAGCTGTCAGTCAGCGCAGTGCCGGTGTTGTGTCGGTGATTCGCTCCGAGGTTATTGGCTGTTGACAGGACTGTGTTGTTCCCCCAATATCAGAGTCCCAAAGTCAGATAACGTAAGCTGATGCGGCCTGGGGAAGGGGATCCGGATGCCATTTGGGCCGAGGGGGGAGGGGGGGGTGGACGGTGGTCAGACAGACGTGGTGCAGAATGCTAATGAGTTTACCCAGGCCTCCAGTGCAAAACGCACACAAACGCAGTCCCTTGGTAGGACCAACCTTCCTGTGCGGGTCGGGTTACAGCAAACCGGGTTGGGGTGACACAGCGAAACCCCAAGTAGAGAACCGCGTCGCACGTTTGATTACTGACAGGTGAATATTTTCAGCAACGTCAAACTTCGGTGACTTGTGAACTGAGCAAAATTTGCTTTTTAATGTGCTATCTTTTGTTGGGTGAACTGGAAATGAGCTGAATGATGGAGGCCAGCGGGGAAGATTTGCTCGAAAAGGTTTTGAATTAGACTTTAAATCCATTTTAGCTGCACGACAGCTATTATTTACTTGTTGCTAGAAACTTAGGAGACAGATGCTGGAGTAAAACAGACATTACGTCACTTCTGGGGGCGGGGTTAGGGATTTTTTTTTAGGGTTTCTTTAGGGAGTTGTTCCTTATCCGATGCGAGGGTCGAAGGACAGGATGTTGTGTTGCTGTAAAGCCCCTCGAGGCAGATTTGTAATTTGTGATATTGGGCTATACAAGTAAAACTTACTTGACTTCTGCTTCCGGTGTGGGAAGATGGCGGCGCAAACTTACGTTTGCGGGGGCGAGGCCTCACCCAGTACCGTCCATGCAGTGTCTTTGTCCATGTCTGCGTCTAAGTTTGTGTCTTTGTTGGATAGGCTGGGGGAGCTTAGTCTACTGCGTCCTGTGGGCCCAGGGACCACGGCCCTGCCTGGAACTGCACCCAAAGAGGAAGCACCGAGGGCGGTCTGACAGGACGTGGAAGAAGAGCAGGCTAAGCTAACTGCTAGCCCATGCAGATCGGCAATTCCGATAACACCGGCAGTTCTGGCGACGGCCTTGCCAAGCGTTGACTGTTTATAGTATTGTTGTCATGTGGACTGTGGGGAGGTGTGTCAAAGGTGTCTGGCTGCGAGAGCTGGCGTTGGATTGGCTGGGGGAGCCTGGTCTGCTGTGTCCTGTGGGCCCAGGGACCACGGCCCTGCCCAGAGCTGCGCCCAAAGAGGAAGCACAGAGGGCGGTCTGACAGGACGCGGATGCGGGGCAGGCTAAGCTAACTGCTAGCCCATGCAGACCGGCAGTTCCGACAGTCATCCTGCGTTCGTTCTCTTGAACAGTGACTGTTTTGTCGTTGGATATGTGTGTTCTTGTCATTTTTAGATGTGTTTTTGTCTTTGTGTTGCACAGCTGTGGGCTGGAGGAAACGAGATTTCATTTCATTTCATGTACACAAGTACAAATAAAGTGTTCCTGATTGCTGGTTCCCTGATTAGGGAGGCAGACAAACACAGACAGACAGGGAGCATCGCCCAGGTCAGAAAGTGAGCGCTCCTCCGATACTTGGCATTAAAATAAGCAGCACTCTCAATATTATTTGTCTAATCTACCCTGATTACCTTTTAGTCGGCTTTAGCGCACAATCCCTATCAGAGCCTGCATGTATGTGTAGTCACGCAGTAAAAACGGTCACGTGACTCGGGCTCTGCCTTTGTTTTACGCTGTCGGGTAATGACAACGGGTGTGACGCACCACCTCAGCTATTTGGATGGGTTTGCATTCACCACTCGGGCCTCCGCAGCAATGATCATCTTCTTCAAACAAAGACTAAAACAGCCCTCGCCCCGACCCTTATTTCCAGTAGCACACCGTGAGGTTACAGTTAGGGCCTTCATTAACGAACTGCACCCCCCCTCCCACACACACACACACACACGTGCATGCAAATTTCTCATATGGGTGCTGATACAGCCAACACAGCCACGTACAAAATACACTACTGCAACACCAGCAAGATCTTCAACAACCACAACGCACAACCCTGTGCACCATAGCAGCTCCTGCAGCGTCACCATCACATCTTCCTTTGTGTCACCCAGCAACCACACTGCACACACACACACACACACACACACACACACACACACGTCACATGGTGCAAACACAAAAACAGCTAGAAGAGTGCACTTAGTAGAGCGCACATCTCCGCCAGGCGAATCTCCCCTTCTCCGGTGCTCGGAACCACCCCTTCTCCCCACCTGCCGGGAGAAGGGGCCCTTATGAGAAGCCTTCAGATGTGTTTAACTGTCGCTGGTATAAAATGAATGTAGGCGAATGACTTTCATTCAATCTAAAGCAATAACACAACGGTAAGGAAACCTAGCTCAGCCATGGGAGACGTGTTGTCGGTAGCTGCTGAGGTGATTTCCAGCTGTGATTGTGATTAATCTCACTCTTGAAATCGTGTTTTTATGGCGGAGTTTTAAAACTGGAAACCACGGCACCGCCGCGTCGAATCCCCTCCCGATGCCGGTTAAACAAACATGGCGGCCGGTGAGGCGAATAAAGCGAATTATTTTTTGGCTCATCCTCCAGTTCCTCCAGTCCTGCTGTGCTGAGATCAGCAGTCAATTATTTGCTGCTTTGCAAAATAAAATAAAAAATACGACCGACGTCTCGTTTACTTTTCAACATCCGAGCCCGAATACATAACGGGCGCCGTCGCTGCCCGAGCTAAACCAACTGTGCGCATGCGTGAAGCGGCGGCCAGCAGCTTCGGGCTTCGAGGGAAGCCTCGCAGTACCGCCGGAGCTGCTCCGGGGAGTAACTAGCTTCAGACACATCGCAGACACACCTCAGTTTAACTATGAAAAACAAATCATGATTTTGATTTCAGCAGAGAAGGTCCCCGGTGGCGCCGGCAGCCCACCGCTGCTTACGTCATCGAGTGTAGGAGTGTTTCCTCATCCTACCCCTCTGTCTCCTTCTCTCCCTCTCTCAAGCCACAGAGCCATCCATGTCTGTTGCACACACTGCCGCCCCCCCTTTTTTTCTCCCCAATTCCCCCACTCTTCCATACCGTCCCGGTCTCTGCTCCACCCCCTCTGCCGACCCGGGGAGGGCTGCAGACTACCACATGCCTCCTCCCATACATGTGGGGTCGCCAGCCGCTTCTTTTCACCTGACAGTGAGGAGTTTCACCAGGGGGACATAGCGCGTGGGAGGATCATGCTATTCCCCCCACCCAGTTCGCCCCCCCTCCGACAGGCGCCCCGACCGACCAGAGGAGGCGCTAGCGCAGCAGCCAGGACACATACATACGCATACAAACACACATACATTCTGTAAATTGTGTAAACACAACATCCATTGCACGTTGTCTGTCTTGGGAGAGAGATCCCTCCTCTGTTGCCCTCCCTGAGGTTTCTTCCTATTTTTCTCCCCGTTAAAGGTTTTTTTTTTTTTAGGGAGTTGTTCCTCATCCGATGCGGGGGTCTAAGGACAGGATGTTGTGTTGCTGCAAAGCCCCTTGAGGCAAATTTGCAATTTGTGATATCGGGCTATACAAATGGACTTGACTTGACTTGACTTGACTTGACTTGACTTGACTTGACTTGACTTGACACACCCACATCCGGCTTCCCACCCGCAGACACGGCCAGTTGTGTCTGTAGGGACGCCCGACCAAGCCGGAGGTAACACGGGGCTTCGAACCGGCGATTCCCCATGTTGGTAGGCAACGGAATAGACCGCTACGCCACCCGGACGCCCCCCACACTCTCATGCACAACCATACACACGACCAACTTGCAACAAGCACAACGCGAAGATGCATTGAATTATTCGCAGCACGTAGGGGGGACGCAGTAAATTCGTGTAGGACTGTTCAGCCTATTCATTTCAATGGGCGACGGTGACGATCAAAGGGTACGGCTGCCACGTTCCGGAACGTACCCCGTGACTGACAGTCGGATACAAAGTAACTTGTCATTGAGTGTTATTTGCTATCGGAGCAGGGCCTCTCTTGTTTTCAGTCGCTCAGCTGTTGGGAGAATCAAGGCCCTCTGTAGATTTGTCTCTTGACATTTCTGCTGTTTTCTATTTTCTTTCCCATATCCTTCTGTCTTCCTTCTATTCTCTTTGCAATTTGTTTATATATATTATTTTTTTTCCAATGACTGAGGTTTTAATTTCAGGGCCGCCTCATGGTACAGGCATCAGAAATAACCAGCGCATTCATCATCTTTCAGTTTAGAGCCTTGGGATTCACCTTCAAGATGCACTAATACCCCAACAGGGACACAGATTTGCATTTTGATGAAGGTGTGTGTGTGCGGGGGGGGGGGCTCATGTATTGCGTCTCCAATCTCCCATGGCAACGACGCAGCCAGGCGGACGCAAAGTGTACAATTAAATAATGAAACAAGGGCGTCCGGGTGACGCGGCGGTCTATTCCGTTGCCTACCAACACGAGGGTCACCGGTTCGAATCCCGTGGTCGGGCGTCCCAACAGACACAATTGGCCGTGTCTGCGGGTGGGAGGCGGATGTGGGTAGGTGTCCTGGTCACTGCACTAGCGCCTCCTCTGGTCGGTCGGGGTGCCTGTTCGGGGGGGGGGGGTAGCGTGATCCTCCCACTCCTCCCTGTCAGGTGAAAAGAAGCGTCTGGTGACTCCACGTGTATCAGATGAGGCAAGTGGTAGTCTGCAGCCCTCCCCGGGTCGGTAGAGGGGGTGGAGCAGCGACGGGGACGGCTCGGGAGAGGGGGGTAATTGTCCGGATACAACTGGGGGAGAAAATGGGCAAAAAATAGATAAATAGATATATAATGAAACAAACATGGGTGGACGACGGGGGCGTTGGACTCCTTCAAATGCCGTGGTTGAGGACGACTTTGGTGCCGTCCCCCGTCCCCCTTCTCAGTGAGAGACGGGGGGGGAGGGGGTCGGAACAGCGAGGGCCCGACTCTCCGTCAGGGTTGTGTGTGGTCCAACGCACGCCCTGGCAATCTCTCCGCTCGTCCGGGCTTTCTGTAAGGTGTGCTCGTCTCTTATTTCCTCTCTTTGTTTTGAACAGGGGGTGGCGGGGGAGGGGGGGCGCTGCGTTGGCTCTCCTGCGCCAGTCGTAAAGAGTTCGCTCGGAGAGAGAGGGGGGGGGGGGGAGAGGGAGAGAGAGAGAGAGAGAGAGGGGGGGGGGGGGGGAGAGGGAGAGAGAGAGAGAGAGAGAGAGAGAGAGAGAGAGGGAGGGAGGGGAGGGAGAGAGAGAGGGAGGGAGGGGAGAGGGAGAGGAGAGAGAGAGAAGAGAGAGAGAGAGAGAGAGAGAGAGAGAGAGAGAGAGAGAGAGGGAGGGAGGGAGGGAGGGAGAGAGAGAGAGAGAGAGAGAGAGAGAGAGAGAGAGAGAGAGAGAGAGAGAGAGAGAGGGAGGGGAGGGAGGGAGGGAG